>NC_143041.1:27453696-27609946 GCF_057628025.1 Oncorhynchus mykiss | reverse complement strand
TTGGCCTACTAATGTGTTTGTTGTGTTGTGTTGTCTATAGTTTGTCTGTCTTTAGCCTTGTAGGCCTACACTAGAAGGCACATGTTATTGTTCACTGGTCATGTGAACCCTATAGGCACACAGGTGACAAATAAGTATGGATGCACAGGCCATAGAGATAGATAGAGGACTCAAGTGCCCAAAAGCCCATTTTAGCAGGGGCAGCACCATTGAGGACTTTTACCATTTTGAAGTACTCAACTGGATGGGACTTCTTATGGGTTAAAGAAGGATCATATAATGCCATTCAGTTCACCAGGAGAAATCAGCCAATGAATTACACTCGTGAGCAAACAGTCCATAACTGCAACCTTGGCTTTATAACTGTTCCAAAAACACCCTCCAGGTGGCAGTATATACCCTTTCAGTTTGTTTACCAACATAGAAGTAGTAGAAAAAGATAATTGACTGTTTCAAAATGGAGATGGTCCTAATAGCGCTGCCCATGCTCTCACAGACGCCATAACGGGACAGATATAGAACATGTTCCACTGCCCAAAGGTTGCTGACGAATGCCAGATCTTGCAACACCTGGATAGGTATTTTATATATCAGCTAAACACATCATATGTTATAGCAATCCCGATGGCACAGCCGATGACGTTGCACACAACCATTGGTTGATGCATGCAACGTTAGAGCTGGGGGAACACGACCACAATGTTGCATCCTCTGACTATGTCTATGGCACAGGCAAAGATGATAGAAAAAGTGTTACATTCCTTAGGCAGTTTTTCTGGTTAGTGCATGGAAGAAATAGACCAGAACTGTGACCATTTTCTTCAATGGTAAAAGTCCTTTTTGCATCATCTTTATAATCCACCGTCTTTGGCACATGTATGGAGAGCCTAGTAATTACATCTGTCTGTATGAAATTGTTGCAGACGGTTTAAAAAAAAACTTTGCTGGTAATAAATGGGCAAAGATAGCATCTGGAAAGTTATGTTTTACATGCGTTTATGGACATTTCATTTGCAATCCCACCTGTAGAGTGGCTATCAGGAACTTTTGACTAGGTAAGAATTTACCTCTCGAGGAGATTGGCTTAGTTTATGGACATTGGATTTAATCTTTCTCCTGCAACTGGTTAGTCTGGCTGACACCTAACTCAAAGTCCTCCTGACTTCAGTTGTCAACTGGTTAGTCTGGCTGACACCTAACTCAAAGTCCTCCTGACTTCAGTTGTCAACTGGTTAGTCTGGCTGACACCTAACTCAAAGTCCTCCTGACTTCAGTTGTCAACTGGTTAGTCTGGCTGACACCTAACTCAAAGTCCTCCTGACTTCAGTTGTCAGTACGATACACTGATAATTAAGGGGGCTTTTACAGGTTGGTTCTCCTCTGGGCTTTCACACTCAAACAGCCACAGGCACAGCCCCACCCACCCCCAGAGTGCCGCCCCCTTCCATTACTACTGTTGGATTTT
Organism: Oncorhynchus mykiss; assembly: GCF_057628025.1. Classification (NCBI taxonomy): domain Eukaryota; kingdom Metazoa; phylum Chordata; class Actinopteri; order Salmoniformes; family Salmonidae; genus Oncorhynchus; species Oncorhynchus mykiss. The sequence continues at coordinate 27,608,481 of NC_143041.1, read as the reverse complement.
CAAATCCAAACAACAAGAGGTCTCAAACACACCAGAAGAAAAATACATTTGAGAGAACTAATCAATGCTTTTGCTCAATTTCTGAGTGAATATTGCATTAATAAACAGTCTCCTGTCCAGACGAGTAAGTCACAGCTCTTCCTGTGTGGTCACTTGGGTCGTGTCAGCCAGGCTGGCAACTGATTACAACTGCCATGGAATTATTACTGATGAACAAGAGGAGGGGGAAAAAAATGTATCTTGCCAAAACTCATGAATGGCAGCAGTGGTTCGAAGGACGGTGGGGTATGTGCACAGGTGCCGCTGTAAAATTTGAATCGGCTATCAGGAACCTTTGACCAGGTTAACCACTAGGTTACAAGGAAGATCTATTCTGTCTTAGTGACTCAGGAATATACATGGCTGGAGGTGTAACCACTTAATGTTAGTTACTATATGACACATGACTGTTCCAGTTCTCAAAAGAAAATCAATGGACAACCATTGATCTCTCATCTCCTCATCTTAGTTACTATGTGTTGATATGTTTGATGATAAATAGCTGCTATTTATCATGTAAGAGGATGCTTAACAATATACCCTCTTCGCACCATCCTACTGACCCGAACTGTGCTGGATTATTCAAGTGGGTCAGGTGATGACAAAATTCCCCTCTAGTCTAAATAGATACTCTCATGTGGAGTGGCACTGAACATGAAAGCAAACTGTAAAGAAAAGATGAGACACCATATTGAAAAAGAACGTTTATTCTTTTCTATATATCGTCTGACGTCCATTTCCCAAAAAGTGCATCATTGATTGGACACTAAAGCAAAACTCAAATGAATGAGGACAGGGGAGAGACACAGCCACGCTACATTTACATTCATAGTGGACAGAAAGATGCACTATGGGTAGACAGTCACAGGCTGTGTCTGATATGACCCCCTGTTCCCAATATAGTGCACTACTTTTGCCCATCAGCTCTGGGAAAAGGTATTGCACTATGCCTGGGAAAGGGTGTCATTTCAGACACAGTAACAGTCACGTGTATAAAAGTGTTAAGATGAAAAGGGGGATGTCTTGGGTCAAGTTGTTCCTTCAGATCAAGAGGTGTTGGTCAGGTCTTCATTTATCCCTTGATCATGGCAGCGAACTCTGCAAAAGTGAACACACCATTTTTTTGTATTAATAATATGAACGGTTCAATAATTTTCAATTTCAACTGAGATTGCGAAGACTTGAAATAACATTCCCAAATTCCAAAAAGGAATAATCCTCACCATCAACTCCAATCATGCCATCACCATCTTTGTCCCCGTCAGCCAGGAAAGCCTTGGTCTCAGCGTCAGTCAGAGCTCTGGCAGAGGCAGAGAAGTTCTGCAGGAACAGCCTGGATGGATACAGAACAAACAGACAATAAGCAAAGACTGTAACCACAGACTATGCTGATGCTTTCCTGCTCTACTCATATTTTGGGGGAGGGGACTCTATTTTGCTGAGACAGAAATAGGAACCCCGTTCCCTACAGAGGGGTAGGTTTAAAGTGACGTCCTTTTTTTGCCCCCACACTTAACAATCAGTAAAGCCCTATAAAGGGAACATTAATTTTAAGAAACATGATCAAAGGTGTTATATGATGAGTGTAATATCAGAGGGGTCCTTACTTGAGCTCATCCTCCTCAATGAAGCCACTCTTGTCCTGGTCAATGACGTAGAAGGCCTTCTTTACATCATCGTTGGACTTGCCGGCCAGGCCAACCTTGGCGAAGAAAGCCTTGTGGTTGAAGGAGTCAGCAGCTGTGGGGAGATCAGTTATCCATTAAAATGCTGTCAGAGGATTTCACAGTTACAAATATACTTAACAATACTGCTGTGCCAGGGCTGTGCCCGCTTGCCCATGGCTAGTCTAGTGGTTGACCTGCTGCCCCCAGACTGGAGGCAACGGTTCAATATTCCGGTCTAGCCACTCTTTTCTGTGCTATATCCCTCTCATCTCTCTCCTCAACGACCACAAAAATGAAAGAAGCCTGCTATATACAATCTTGCCCACAAACACAGAGATCCTACAATAGGGAGAGAGAGTAGAAAATGAACTGAGGCATCTACAAGAGGTTTACCTGTGCAAGCAGCAAGGGCTGCAGCAACATCAGCATCGTTAAGACCGGCGAAGGACATGGTTAGCTGGGGAGACAGCAGAGAAGATCAGTTACAGCGAAGCAAATGTTTTTCTGTTCATCACCTGCTTCTGTACAGCAACCGCAAAGACTGATTTCATTATGCTGAGTCTCTGTCCTTTATCAGAGTTGGATATTTGGAAGATTGAACCACCCTATATTAAACCATTGCATTTCCTAATAATATAAATGGTAATAACATAGTTGTTGTAGTTAACATAGTTATTGTGCTGTTATTAACATCTGAAAAACAAGTTATATTATTTTGTTTAGTTTTAGTTATTTGAGTTATTTTTGGTTATTTTGGGTAGTTTTGGATCTTTTAGTTAGAGTTGGTTATTTTGGTTAGTTTTGGTTCTTTTGATTAGTTTTAGTTAGTTTTGGATCTTTTGGTTAGTTTTGGTTCTTTTGGTTAATGTTAGTTAGTTTTGGATCTTTTGGTTAGTTTTGGTTCTTTTGGTTAATGTTAGTTCTTTTACTTAGTTTTTGATATTTTGGTTAGGATAGGTTCACACAACAGAGAGCATCAGGATGGACAGTCCTCTATTCCAAAACCTGGATTTGCAGGCAGTGAGTGATATATCATCCCAATGATGTAGCCTAGTCATTCCATTTGGTTCCTTGATTATTCCAAAGGCAAAAAAACGTGTCCTGCGTTTCTTTAATTGAGATGCTTCCATCATGTTCCGTTCCATAGCAAGGTGTAGTAAAGCCGAAGGGTTGAAGATACATGCAAGATGTTGTCGACCTGACAAGACGAAGATTCATCCCTCTGCAACAGACTCACCTCAGGTTTGGCTTTAACGCTTGAGTGGATTCGCAAAGATGATTCTGCCAACTGGTGTAAGCCCTCCTGCCCAAGCCCTCGACCTTATATACCCTACTCACCCGAAATATGAGGCAAAATGTAATAGACACCGCATGCAAAGCAGTTGGTTGAAAATGTGTCCAGTAGTCAGTGTCCTTTCTATTTATATCTACATACATGAAGATGCTTAAATGGTACTTGTTTGCAAAAGTGCTTAATATTAAATCGGGCTAATAATATACGCTGGTATAGATGACATAGATTTGCCGCTGATGCAGATTTATATTGTGTGAAAATCCATACTGATGACAATATTAGGTAAATTAGATTTGTAGTTATTGAAAACTTGACTTTATACGCAGATGTTTCTGCATCTTTTGTTGGCTTCGACTTTCATATATATATACATATATAAAAATATTTTGATTTCAAATCAAATTGTATTTGTCACATGCGTCGTAACAGTTGTAGACTAACAGTGAAATACTTATTTGGGCATTTATTTATGTTTTACGGTCTGTTTTACAAAATCCATCAACAGCTATCAAGTTTAACAGTTCATAGGCCTAATTTACGACTGAGTTGCTCCGTCTCAATGCGTAATTGGCACGCGCAAAATGTCTGGAATGAGTTGTTGTGCATGTATCTGTCTAACAAAAGTAGAGCCCATGATTTATGGCCATAGGTGTAAGGTGCTGTATTACGCTGCGGAAGAAAACAAACACTTGAATTACTTGAAAGACTAATTATAATAGGGCTGATGTGTCTTCATGTTAAATCATTTAAAAACATTGAAAGCCTTTTTGTTTTGTTATTGAAAAAGCTAAACACCATTTAAACCTCTTAAGGGTGGCCCCTTTTTGAAAATGTTCGCCTAAAATGACATACCCAAATCTAACTGCCTGTAGCTCAGGCCCTGAAGCAAGGATATGCATTTTCTTGGTACCATTTGAAAGGAAACACTTTTAGGTTTGTGGAAATGTGAAAGGAATGTAGGAGAATATAACACATTCGATCTGGTAAAAGATAATACAAAGAAAAAAACAACCCTTTTTAATATTTTTTTGTTACCATCATCTTTGAAATGTATTATTCCAGCCCAGGTGCAATTTAGATTTTGGCCACTAGATGGTAGCAGTGTATGTGCAAAGTTTTAGTCTGAATCAATGAACTGTTCAAAATATTTGTATCAAGACTGCCCAAATGTGCCTAATTTGTTTATTAATAACTTTTCATCCTCAAAACTGTGCACTCTCCTCAAACAATAGCATGGTATTCTTTCACTGTAATAGCTACTGTAAATTTGACAGTGCAGTTAGATTAACAATAATTTAAGCTTTCTGCCAGTATCAGATAAGTCTATGTCCTGGGAAATGTTCTTGTTACTTACAACCTCATGCTAATCGCATTAGCCTACGTTAGCTCAACCGTCCCGCAGGGGACCCACCGATCCTGAAGACGTTTTAAAGGACCTGTGCTGTCAGAAACGTGAGTTCTCTGTGTTTTAAATATTTTGCCACACTATAAGGTTGGACTAATACTATGAAATTGTGAAAATTATGATAATGCCCTTTTAGTGTAAAAGCTTTTTGAAAAGAACGCCTGAAATTTCAGCCTGTTTTAGTGGGATGGTGTTTTGGGCTGCCTGGTGACATCACCAGGTGACAAATGAGCTAATAGACTAATAAGAAAGAGTTCCAAACCTCTCTACCAATATCAGCTAGTTTTCAGTTTTCCCCTCCCCACTCAGACCTCTCCCAGACAGTCCAAGCAGTCCTGCTTGAGAAATTGCTCCTAGCTAAGAAGCTATTTTTCTTTCTTTTTGTCCATTTTAATTGAAAACAATTACAGTAAGGTACTTAATTGCTACCCATAAATGGTTTGATATTGAGACGGAAATGACAGCATTGAAACTTTAACAAGTGCATTCAATAACTTAACAGCTCTTTAGAGCTGAGTAAATCAGCAAGTGCATGCTTGAAATTATATATGGTGAAAATAAAAATAAAAGCTCAAGAAACATAATAACAAAATAATTCAAAATCTAGCCCAAAATGTCATATACAATTGTATAGGTTCTTTTATCTGTCATATACAATTGTATAGGTTCTTTTATCTGTCATATACAATTGTATAGGTTATTTTATCTGTCATATACAATTGTATAGGTTATTTTATCTGTCATATACAATTCTATAGGTTATTTTATCTGTCATATACAATTGTATAGGTTCTTTTATCTGTCATATACAATTTGCACATTTGGCAAAAAAAATCATTAATTGAATTCTAATTAGGGCCTAATAATTTATGGAACTATTAATCTATATTTCACATCTTTCCTTACAATTGGATGTACTGGTGCCATTTGGGAGGTTCAAAATGTTAATTGGGGACCTCTCTGCTGAGGAATGTGACTCTTTTTCCTGAGAAAGTTTGTAATTTTGTATATTTGTATTATATTATATTTTGTAAATTGTGTGTATGCAGGGCTACCTTGCGAAAGAGACATTGGTCTCAATGGGACTCCCTGTTTAAAGTAAAGGTAAAATAATAATAAAATAAACATATTTTTTAAATCAGTGGCTCAAGGGAGAGAAGAGGGGACACCCGTAGGAATGTATTTGGCACAATGGATAGATTGAGTCAGTCATCACCTCTGTCTAATTGAAGGTTGCCTGGTGTTATTTTGGTCCCTTTCAGGTCCCCTACTCCCCTCCAGGCTGTTTCTCAGTATGGCTATGCTATTATTTACGACAACAGTGAAAGGTGATAGGTCTACTTCTATCATCATTCAAACATTTAGATCTGGGGAGAGCCATTACGCAATACCTAGGCTACTGTACCGTACATCACTCAATTTTAACAATGCTCTCGATGGTGCCATTTCAGATGCAGAAGTCCACATACGAGTATACATACAGTATGTGTGTGACACGGTTAATGTGTCTACATCCCAAATGGCACTAATTAGTAGTGTACTATTTTTGACCAGAGTTCTATGGGCCCTGATAAAAAGTAGTACGCTATAGAAAGAACAGGGCGCCATTTGGCATGTATGCTATGTGTTTCATACTACGGCAGGTGGCACTGTTGAGGTGGCACTTGTTACTTTTGATTGAGAAGGCCAGCTGGATAAACTATGGAATGCAGTTGGTTGCCATTATTTTTCTATGGTTGTGTAGAGACTATCCAAACCTTTGTGTGTGTACTGGCCATAGTAGTAGTGGCCATTTAAATAGATTTAGCGATGGCAACCTCATCAGTTTATATTTTATGGTACATAAATCAACAGGTCTAGAATTACATGGGAAAATGCTAATTACATAGAAATAGCATATTCAATACGTTTTATCAGTCAGTCACTCCTCTCCCCATCCTTGATCCTCAGGTGCCGTTTGGCTTGACCCCTAACCCCTGACCTTTACCCACAGATAGGTAGAGGAATCCATCTTGACACAAATAAGATTAAAGTGTTTCCCCCTTAAATCTTCTCCCTTAGATTATGTGCTTTTTTAAAAATCTATTCCTGCCATTATTTAACATGAGTGTTGTTGTTAGATGGATGTGTCAGAACAATGGACAACCCGTTATCAGCTGAAATTAGGAAGGAATCCAAGTTGATGTGGGACATTCTGATATTCTGACATTCCAAACTCCACTTAGAGGTGGTCCTTGGACTAAATCCCACCTTGTCATCAATAGCATATACAAATAATTAAATACATTTACTGTACATTCTACATGTAAACAAATATCTGCAAGTAAAAGTTCAGAGTGCAATTTGTTCACTTTTCCCTCCCTCGCGACATAAATAGAAATGGCCTTATTCTATGTCACCGAGTATGACATTTTCTCAGTCTGATAGCTGAGGGAGAGAAACTTGTTCATAAATGTGCCTCATTAACAAAAACGGTGTAACATGGGAGTTCTGAAACACTAGCCAAGAGCTGGCTGGGGGCCTTTGCAATGTGCTGGCTCTAACTGAACATATGCAAGAGATCCTCCAGCTGGCCAGCCCTCTGAAGAGCTGTCTCCAAGAGGCCCTGGCAGTGTCTGTGTCTTTCTGAACCAGCTATAGGTGTGCCAGAGCTGAACATATATATGTCTCCTAGATGCAGTGCAAGTAGGTGGATCCTGTTTTAATTTTATGTGAACCGATATGTTCACATGATGTATCGCAGAGGTCACTATATACAGTTACTTCTCAGTACCCTGTGGAGGAATGCTGATGGGAATCCCGGTGTAGCTAGTGTGTGCTGCATCAGTCCTGTATACTCCAATATTTTAAATAAGCCTAACATTTTATTCCTTCTTAAGTGCTTCGAAGGACTTGCTCAACTGTGACACTCAATGTCAGATGAAAAACCATTAGAAACAAAAGTCGTTGTTAATCCAAATGAACATTTATTTCAATTTTCTAAAAGTGCAAAAGGTCTGGTGGTAAACTTTTGCACACCGGCTGACGCAGTTAAAAAACATAACAGTCAACACGCTTTGGGAGTGTGGGGTGACATTCATAAATAAAATGAATATAAAAAAGATGCAGTATTTGACAGGCAGCAAGCCAGGACAACCTCAGCAGCAGACTTGTGGTTCTATGAAAACCGAGCCAATAATAGATGACTTATACCTTCACCAAGGTGGTGAACTCTGTGGAAACAAGGAAGAAACAACAACAGTTATTGCAAGACAGGTCATGATGAGGACTTGGGAAAAAAATGATTCTCATAAAATCCTCATTTCCTTCATGTCATGGCATTTAAAGGTAGTTAGTTACACGTTACTAAAAATTGTTTGTTGTTACAGTTACTTGGCCAACTGGATAGGGTCAAGTACATAGTTGCTTGTTTGATAGAAATGTGTAAAAGTGATTTGATTACCATCAACTCCAATCATGCCATCACCATCAGCATCTCCTGCTGCAAGGAAGACCTTGGTCTCTTTATCTGTCAGAGCTCTGGCACCAGCAGAGAAGGTCTGGAGGAACAGCCTGGAGAGAGAGGAGCACCTTAGAGACCGCTGCCCTATGTACATAGTCATCAATCACTGGTTACTTTAATCATGTTTACATACTGTTTTACCCACTTTATATGTATACCCTGTATTGTAGTCATAGATCATCCTATATAACTACTGCTGAACACACCTTTTATATTCATATATTGTCCATACTGTTTATACACCATCATATACATATATATATATATATATTCCAGTCTCTGACATTGCTCATTCCCATATTTCTTAATTTCTTTATTTTTATTGTTTTTTGTGTGTAATGTTTTGTATTGTTAGGTATATCGCACTGTTGGAGCTAGAAACATAAGCATTTCACTACAGCTGAGGTAACATCTGCAAAATATGTGCACGCTACCAATGAAATGTGATTTGAGTTGAAGGGTGTGTTTAAGTATCCCTATGCGATCAAATTGAAATGAGACTTGGTGAGGGGAGATCAAGGAATAGTGAAGATATGCACTGGCATTCATTTCAGTTTCATGGGTGGTGTTGCGTTGTCATGTACAGTAAGTTAGCTTTTGGCAAATGAATCAACAGAATTAGTTGCCTTATACGGTATAGTAAGTTAGCTTTTGGCAAATGAATCAACTGGGCTGCGTCTTCGGCGCCCGGGAAACAGTGGGTTAACTGCCTTCCTCAGGAATAAGTGGCCTTGTATAATACAGTAAGTTAGCTTTTGACAACGGAATCAACTGGATCAGTGTGAGACTTACTTGAGCTCATCCTCCTCAATGAAGCCACTCTTGTCCTGGTCAACAAAGTAGAAGGCTTTCTTCAAATCCTCAGTAGACTTGCCAGCCAGGCCAACCTTGGCGAAGAACTCCTTGTGGTTGAAGGAGTCAGCAGCTGTGAGGGATAAACACCGTGGTAATTTCAACATCACTGTCTGGCCTGCTCATGGATGATTAAACATGGTCAATATGGGCCCTTTCACTTTAACTGACATTGATTGTCATAAATCAATTAAGTATAGCACACCTGCGCAATGCTGGAGGGCAGCAGCGATATCCTCGTCCTTAAGCATTCCCTTGAAAGCCATTTTTTCGATTCTGAGAAGTGGGGAGAGAGAAAGCAAGAGAAGAGAAAAAGAGAGAGAGAGACATTTTCAAGTCATGAACATGAATATTCAACAGAAAATACTTGGGCCCACTAACCTTTTGACTCTGAAAACCACATCTATTGTCAAGAAAACTGTCTCAGGCATATATATATTTATGTAGATTGACCTTTTCCCAAATTTTCTTTCATTAATTTACTAATTGTTTAATGAATTAATGGATTTAAATGGATAATAAATAGCATTAGTACTGTGTTATCTGTAGCCTACAGGTTTACATTCCAAACGTAGCTCATCTGTGCTCAAAGGCAGAGTGCCTCAACGCAAGAAACTACAGTAGGCCAAAGCCCATACAGTGGAATGCTGTGACCCATGTCCTTTAGGTCTGCTAGACCTGTTTATCAGATCATCTCTTTCATCTATTTCTACCAGCTCTGGAGTCTGTTTCTATTCTGTCTCTCAACCATTCACACAGAAAGATTCACATAGGACTTTCACTGTCATGAAGGTCCATGGCAATTTAGATGGAGAAGAAGCATTGGTGAAGAAAGACACATTGAGTAAGACATGTCTGCCAGTGACAGTAAGTATCATTCAGAGTGGTCCTCGAACTGACATTCCTCGTGCGCCAAAACCATGGCATAAGTCCTCCATCTCTCAGGTAAGAAGCGCTTTAAGTCCAATTTTTTTTGCTTTATTTAAACTCCAATTCCAAACGCACTCCAGATAGAAACGTTTCCCTCTTCATTTTTTATTGAATGTATTCCGTGGAGGCAGTAAAGAAAAAATCTTTGCATGTTGCTGATGCTGAAAACCATTGGTGGTCTGTAGCCTAAATTAGAGCATCAGTCCGGTTGAGGGAACTCACCTTTGGAGGATTAGTGGATTAGTGGCGAGGAGGCTGCTGTATCTCAGTGTAGGGCTGGATGAAGCAATACTCCCCTAGCTCCCACATTATATACCCTCGCCCTTCAAGGTGTAACGCACACCGTATGCTTAGGGTTCCTTTTGGAAAAATGTGTCTAGTAGTCAAATTGTACTATTTTTATCCTTTCAACTAGGGATATGCATGCAGTCCTGGGGTGAAATGCAAGAGGGGCATTTTGGGCTGATCTTCTCATTCGGCTGTATGTTGGAGATAAAATGCCTGCAATGCGTTTTTTTAAATATGACCCATTATCTGCAATCATGGCAATGTGGCACTTGGTGACCTCAGTGTGTTTCTGAAAATGTATAGAGCAAGTGTGAGATGATAAACAGACATGAACAATTTAGTATCCATCAAATCAGATCATTTTGTTTTGTATGATTTATATAAAAATCAAACTGTTTAACTATCTGTACAATATAGTTTTAATCATTAAAAAAATGTATAAGCTTAATTTCAATTTATATATTCATATGATGTAGGTCTAGATTTTCTACTTCATTATTATTTGACATAGATTCATCATTCTTATGCTGGAAGACATTGTGCTTGTCATATTTGTAAACAATAAAATCACCTCCATACTAGCAGAGTCTCATTTTAAACACGTTAAAAGTTGTTGTTGTTGATAGAAACATAGACATTATCTTCTTGACAGTTAAAAGGTTCCCAAGTTATCAGTTTATAGCAAGAAACCTAATCCCTTGTCTGCCTTCCATATATACTGTATATGAATAATCATGAGAAGAAACTGACTTCGTTTGGATGATGTACTGCAGTTGGATACACATGAGAGGAATATAGACTTGTGTTGACTTGACTCTTTACCCTGGGCCACATGCTCATATTCATGCAAGGAGCAGCCTGTCAAGGACATGACTAGGATACATCACATACTGTCATGTGAAACAGGTGCTACAATATTTATGATCAAAGCCATATATACTGTATTTATAAACTTTACATCAGAGAAAGACAGCTGCAGGCGAGGCAAGTGTTAAGCCAAAGACTGTTTATTTGTATTGGTTTACAATATCATATTTTCCTTAGTCCAAACTAGCATACAGCATATTTCACTACTTGTACTGACAGACAGAGGCTGGACCAATCCAAGAAGGCACTGAGCAGATTCACACAGACCATGTACTGCTTGTCTTCAAACTACAAGATTGTCAAAAATAAACATCTTCTTTATCTTCCTCTCTTTATGAAGACATGACAAGGTTGGAGAACTCTGAAAGAGAGACACAAACTGTTTTCAATGTGTTCATTCTTAATGTTCAATATGCAGAATATACAGATTTAATTACTGTCTAACTACATTTCCAAACTGGGTTTCTCATCCAGTGATCCTTAAACTGCCATTAGAATCATAAATGCTAACAGCCGACCCAGGCTACCGCAGGTTAGGTGTTTTTCGTCATGGTTCTTGTTCTGGAGAGTGGTCAATAGCTGGCAGTTATAAAATCAGATTTTTAACCAAACCTTAAACTTAACCATAACCTTAACCACACTGATAACCCTAATACAATTTAGCCAATTTGACTTTGCAGCTGGCCTATCTAAGGCAAAATGTCTCAGTTCTGCCTCCAGGACAAGACTCATGACAATAAACAACAACCTGCCTGATGGCCTAGTAACCCTACCGTCCCAGCCTATCTTTCCGTCCCCGTCCTTGTCCCCAGCTAGGAGAAAGGCTCTGGTCTCAGCCGCTGTCAGGGGACGAGCCCCCTTGGAGAAGTTCTGGAGGAAAAGCCTAACACGCACACACACACACGCACACACACACACACACACACACACACACACACACACACACACACACACACACACACACACACACACACGTACACACACACGCACACACGCGCACACACGCACACGCACACACGCACACACGCACGCACACACACACACGCACACACACACACGCACACACACGCACACACACGCACACACACACACACACACGTGCACATACACACACACGCGCACACACACGTGCACTCACACACACGCGCACACACGCACACGCACACACACACACACACACACACACGCGCGCGCACACACACGTACACACACACGCACACACGCGCACACACGCACACGCACACACGCACACACGCACGCACACACACACACGCACACACACACACACGCACACACACGCACACACACGCACACACACGCACACACACACAAAACACAAAAAGTAGCATTACATACGGTACACTGTACAGTTGAAGTTTTGTGTGTTTGGTTGTATCCATCTAACTCTAAAGGATCTTAAGTCCTTGTATTAGGCTACTTCTTTTGAGAAACAAAATAAAATAACAATATTTGTATCTGCCTAGTATCTGCTGCTACTTTGATCATGGGATCAAGTTCCCTAGAAGACGTGTGTGTTATATTGAGACTCAACTGTAGCTCGTCCTGTTCGATGTAGCCACTCTTGTCCTGGTCCAGGATCATGAAGATCTTCTCAATCTCAGGGGGAGACTTCTTGGACAAGCCCACCATCGCAAAAAACTTCTTGGGGCTGAAGGAGTCGTTTGCTAAGAGCAGAATGGACAGTGCATAACGACAAACGACCAAACAACCCGTTGATGATTGAAATGAATAGCTCATAACTTGCATTTCCAGTTTCTTTACGTAAACACATTTGTGAAGCCACAATCATAGAGAGAAAAATAAACGGCATTTATGAGTCCCTATGGGCAATCCAACACACCTACTGTAATATTCCACATACCATTAAGTTACAGTAGAGGTCAAAAGTGCAAACATACATTCATACCTCTGCAAGCATTGATCGCTGAAGTAATATCTGACGCAGCAAGGAAGTCTGTGAGAGCCATACTGAAACTGTAGCGAGATCGTGATGAAACGTAGCAGCTTGTGGTTCTATCCTAACTGATGGTGAGGTAGAAAGCTACTGGTAAGAGCGATCTTATGATGCCATGGTGTCAGAAACCACCAGCGTTTCCCTGCCAAACACAGCTGTCTTTTGGGCCCACTTGACGTTCAACGGGCGTGGATGTCACGGCGTCACTATGACAAAGCTTTTGTTTCGCACTTAATTAAGAGACAAACTGAAAGTGGCCCTTCTGGTGAACAGAAAGCCATTCTTACTAGCTTTCCCCCATATAGTGGAAAAAGTACAGATTGAACCCTTTAAGCCTGAATATGAGATTTGTTTGAAACAGCCAGCGACAGTGATACATGATCAGAAGTGTTGATCTGTCTTTGTATTCATGAGATTTAGTCATTTTCCTTTCGGACATGCTGGGAAAAGGCTTCAGGAACAGATAAGAGGACAAGAAAACAGACGACATGCTATATTTGGTTGGCCAGATATCGCCTGGCTTGCCTGCTCTTCTCTCTCCCTCTCCTCCTGTCTTCCTCCACTGTCATTGCTCATCTCCCTCCTCTCTGCCCTCTCCCTTCTCTAAGTTTCTGGTTGCTTCCTCCCTGTGTTACAGAGCTGTCTCTCTGGCACATGATCCCCCAGGCTTAGCTATAAACATCCTGTTATTCGGAGGCTCAGTCACGTTTGGGCTTCCCCTGAGATGGGGGTAGGCTCACTATCGTCACGGGTAGTGGTAAATCACTTACCAGGGACTTTGTTTTATGAGAATATTAGGTTTTGATTCTGCAAATCTCCAGTGTCAGTACTGCTGTACATGTTATGTCTTTGCAGTGGGGCAGACACAGCTGTTGGTGCCTGATAGAGGTTGAGGAAGTGTTAACGACGGATGAATGCTGAAGAGCCACCTCCCTGCGAGGCTGTTTTACTGAACAGCCACCTGCTGGAGTATTCACACATTCCCAGGTGGCCATGCTCTACTGTAGCCTATTAGGTACAGTAACTGGATAATGGCCGTTGGCTTGGAAACAGTACAGTGTAATGTTTCCTGCTGGTTCGACAGCGACTAGCTTTGGAGAGAAACATAACGATAAAGAGCTTGAACTGACCGTGACACATTTACCCTTACATGAAATTTTGGGGAATGATGATTGACAGTATCCCCACTATCCCTAATAATACATCTACTTCATTGCTCACATGTGGGGGTCATTACTGATATCTGCCCCGGGCCCTCTCTGCAGCGATCTGTGTCACTGTGGGCCTGCTACTGAGCACGTGCAAGCCTATGGCTGGAGTTGTAGAGCTCCTCTGAGCACCAATGACGTGAGCCGGTTTCCTCAGGATAGACGACAGCAGGCCTCTCAGCCAGGGGAGTTGAAAAACGACAAAAACATCCTCTCCCTCCATACCTGCCCCCGGCCATGGCCTTGTCCCCTTCCATGCTCCGATGCTTGTTTGCAGGAAGGCCAGGTTTCCTGTGTGATGGAGGAGAGGGGGATGGGGGGGATGAGGGAGAGGGGAAGAGGGATGGGTGGTAGGGCTTCTACACGTAGAGACTGTACAGATTGACTTTATGTTTTAGCTGTGTGTGGATGTTGGCGTTCTATGTAGTTTCCTGTGCAGGTGAAGCTTGTTGATATCCACGAAGACAATACACAGTAGTTGTGGAGGTGGGGGAGGAAAGACAATGGAACTAAGAAGCAGAGCAGCCTTCTTCTACATGGAGAACCATAGTGGTAAGTAGGAGGAAAATGCTACATTTTGGGGATTGGGATTTTGTGTTTGTCATTGTAGTCCTGTTTTGCGTTGTGCTGGTTGATAGAGCTTACTGTATCCACTTTGCCAGATATGATGTCATGTTGAGACCTGACAAGACTGAATTGTTTGGGTTTGTAAAATGTCTTGTTGATCTATCAAAAGGGGATTATAAATTCGTTAGTTCGAGCCCTGAATGCTGGTTTGCTGACAGCCGTGGTATATCAGACCGTATACCACGGGTACAACAAAACGTTTCTTTTAACTATTCTAAGTATGTTGGTAACCAGTTCATATTAGCAATAAGGCACCTCGGGGGGTTTGTGATATATTGTCAATATACCACGTCTAAGAGCTGTGTCCAGGCACTCTGCGTTGCATCATGCCGAAGAACATCCCGTAGCTGTGGTATATTGTCTATATACCACACCCCCTCGGGCCTTATTGATTAATTATATTATGGGGAAAAAATGTCTATACAATTATTTAGTGTAAAGACTTGTCTATGTATCCTCCAGGGGGATCTGCACTCCATCATTAGAGCTGAGTCTAACTGCTAACTATGGAAACACTAAAACACATCAGTGGAAAGTAAAGCACACGTACAGGTGTACTATCTTAATTTGACCAGTTTCTCAAAGCAGAAAAAGAATCCAGCAGCAACAGGAAATGTTAGTTATTATTTGAAAATGTTTGTAGGGGTCGATACATTTTTTATTAGGGTAAATCAAGTCTGACATTTTAAAGTGGAAATTACGAACTTCAGAAGCCTTTTTAAACCTTGAATACACAATATTTTGCACTTCCTGCTCAGCGGGAAAATTTGCTGTGACAACAGATTAATCAAACAGAGTGATAGTAAAACACATTAGCCTCCTGAGGGATCTCTCCCAGATCCCTGGACCATGATTACCACATTGTTTATTTTTCATATTTTAGCCCTTTTTCTCCCCACGATCCTGCCAAGCACGACCCCACGACCATGCCAAGCTGCGCTGCATCTTGACACACTGCTCGCTTAACCCGGAAGCCAGCCGCACCAATGTGTCGGAGGAAACACCGCCCAACTGGCGACCGTGTCAGCGTGCATGAGCCCGGCTCGCCACAGGAGTCGCTATAGGACAAGGACATCCGGCCAGCCAAACCCTCCCCTTACCCAGACGATGCTGGGCCAATTGTACGCCGCCTCATGGTCTCCCGGTCACAGCCGGCTGTGACACAGCCTGGGATCAAACCTGGATCTGTAGGGCCTTAGAACACCCCACCACATTGTTGCCTGGCTGGGATTGATTGGTGCTATTTTGGTGTGGTGAGAGCTGAGTCATTTTGGCATAGCTGACAGACATGGGGACGGTCTCTCAGCTGCCAAGCCAACCAGCCGGTGGCAGTGTTCTCTTCTCACTCCCAGAGTAAGAGGAGAGAGAGAGAGCCTGCTGACCTGCTGGGTTTGGACTTTTTGCTTGCTTTCTTTATCTGGCTTTTTCTCCGTTGGTCCCACTGCATCGAGCTAAATGAAGTGCATCTTAAGTATCTGAAAGACAACCAATCCTGTTTTGACTTGGGTTTGTGCACATTTCAGGGTGAAGTCTGCTCAGGTCTGATTCTGTATGCTGTTTATGGACAACGTTTCTACCACTGATAAGGTCTTTGGGGAGTCACAGGGAGTATATCTGGGGCTCTGCTGCTGAGCTATTCAGCTTACTGTACTCCTCTCACACTCAGACACAGAGATCTGCAGCCCGGGCTCGCTCGCTCAGCCCACTAACTGGCTGCTATGAGTATGGGCTTTAGATCTACCTTCCATTGTAATCGGGTACTTACTGTGGACTGCATGTAGAGGTTTTTAATGTTTTAAACATTTGCACCCTCGAGAGGATAATGATACAGACATAAAGGGGGAGAGAGAGAGAGAGACAGATAGAGAGAGAGAGAGACTGCTTGAACATCCATCCTGGGGAAAGCGATTGCTCCTCTTCTTCCCTGGGCTCAGTTACATCTCTGTCTATTTCCATCGGACCAGCTGTGGTGGGGGACATACCGATACCGTTCTCAGATTCATCCCGACCCCCCCAATCCCATCACCCCACTTCTCCTCGCAAGGCCTCTCCCTCCTCAAGCGGTTTTATTTCACTCTCCTGACGCTTTGACATCAATCACTCAAGATTTAAGTGTGTGTGTGTGCGCGTGCATGCGTACATGCTTGTCTGTGTGTGCGTGCGTGCACGTGTGTGCGTGAGGGAGTGCGTGTTGATGGGAGCCCTGTAGTAACCCTATGCCACTTCTCGCAGCTATAAATCCTCAGCAACCAAAGGAAAACAAGACAGAGTGTTCTATCTGATCGCTGCTCACGTTCTGATCACTGCTCACGTTACTCCTTACTCCAACCTAACTTAATGCCAGGCTGGCTGAGTACCCTGTCCCCTCCACAACAACAACCTAAGGACCTTCCCTCACACTCATTCGGCAGTCTACACGTGAGCCAAGGGTAGGCTACTCACTGGGTTTGGGAGGATAAACACAACAGAACATAGTTTTGTCCAGGGATGAAAATGACCAGACATTTATAGGAGTAATATTATGTGGAGGAAGTTATCAGGTGGGTTGAGTAAATAAGCAAATAGAATGAACGTGCACACTGTCACGTGTTCCCAATGAACGTTATTAAATGGACAACGTTTCAACCAACGCTCAGTCCCAGTTAAAGACCCCCTTTGGCTGCGATCCAGGCTTAGTTGAATCAGGTATGATTGCGTTGGCACAAAAGCATGTACCATGTGTGGCTCCCAAGTCCTGAGGACCGGGATTGAACAGCCCTGGGTTAGAGGGGACATTTGGCCAGTTGTATCTCAGGGGGCTGGAGAGAGACTTCCCCACACACATCACCCTCTGCTGGTGTGATTTCACCAGGCCATTAAATAGGCCTGTGTTAGCTAGTCTACTGTAACTCCCTGAGATGCTCATTAAGCCATTGTATGTCAGGTTTCCCTTCTACACCCACATCAGCAGGTGCAGTGCTCTTTTTCTCTCCGTTTCTCTTCATTTCTCTTTCTCTCGCTTGCTCTCTCCCCCCCTCTCACTTTTTTTTATCCTTTCTCTCCCTCTTTCTTTCTTTCCTGACTCTCTCGCTTCTGTTCTAAGGAGTGTTAGAAAATGGTTGGTCTTTCTCTTGTGTTACTTTCTGGATAGGATAGGGGCCGTGGGGTGGAATGTAATGTACACTTCTCAAGCTTCAGGACCCCCTTAAAGAGTTAAGAGATTTGGCTTAGACAGGTTTGTTCAAATCAACAGGGATCTTTGCTTCCACCATCCTGCACTGTGCTGTAGCTTATTTCACGTACGGGTTTAAATTCAAACTTGCCTTTTAATCCCTGTGCTTTAGCCATTGGCTACCATCGGTCAGCACAAAAATGTAAAGAATTCATGTCACTCTGGTATAAAGGATTTGGAGACAGGCGCAGGAATACATCTGGGTTTTTAATACACCCAAAACAAACATGTGCAGTAACACTGGGATGTACCCAAACAAAAGAGTGAGGTCAAACCTCGTAGAACGACACGGGACGAGACCCGTAATACACAAAACACGCAGCACAGACAAGGCATAGGTACTCACACGACCAACGGACATGGGGAATATAATGGACAGCCCAATGGGAAACAAAGGGCACATTTGTACAAATACAATCAGTGAGGAATTGGAGCCAGGTGTGCGTAATGACACAGTTCAGTGAAGCCTCGAAGGCCGGTGACGTTTGACCTCCGGAACTGGTAAACAGAATGAGCAGCAGTACCGGGGGGATCCGTGACAATGCAGCTAGCCAGCGACTCTATTTAAAGAGTGGGGATAGAAGCAGCAAACCAGAAGGGAAAAAAATGGTTGATATGAATTAAACTGCAATTATTTTAATCATAAGTAAGTTCACCTGTAACAAGTGTCATGTAAGCTATTTATTAAATGTGAAAATCTATTTTGGCATATGTAGCCTATACCCTTCACCGTTCGTCTCTCTCTGTCCCTCTATCTTCTGTTTCCTGTCTGTTTTTAATTCGTAACCAGGGAAACCCTGACTCATTACATTTTGGACCGATATATAGTTGCACCATGCAACTGGAGTAGTACCCCCCCCACCCCCCCCCAAGCTGTAATAGGGCCATTCTGATGCCAGTTGGCTTAGAGCATGAGTGACAGTCTCTCTCTGTCCGGTGGTGGGTGAGTGAAGGGTGGGGTTCCCCAGCACCCCTTGGAGGAGGTTGGGATGGGGCGAGGGTGTGAAGGATAGGAGGAGCACAGAGCAGAGCTGAGGGTTTAAATTAGAACATCGCTGGCCAGTCCTCAGAAACCAAGAAAACAATTTCATGTAATATAGCTCTCCAGTTAGGGAATGTGCTTACCAATTTGTCAATCATTAGATTCTCAGGCTACTGTATGTACGCTGTGTCCTCTCCCTCCAGACCAGCTGTCCCAGTGGGACTGTTTTAGTATCTGATAGTGGTTGCGGTTGAGTGTGGCTGGCTGAATGATCACTTTGCACCATCCAAGAGTTCTACAGCTGTCCATCTTGGATTATGATTGCGTGTGTGTGTGTGTGTGCAGGTCAGAGGTGACAGTCTAGCTTTTCAACACTTTCCCAACAGTTCTTTGCCTCTCAGCGTCGCAAGCAAATTTCTCAGCGATTGTGTGTTCTGCGGCTCAGTGCTAGCTTCATGTTATTGCTGAAATATCAGTTTGCTCTAAGCTGGTCTCCTGCTTCTGTTACAGTACTGTATGAGTTCATGTGTTCGTATGTGTACCTTTATATGGGGCCGTCACAGGCTTCAATGGGTTTCTTGTTATCACATTAGGATAGTTTCAGTTTACTTTCTACAGTCACTATGCTCACTTTTATAGACTCAAACAATGTTTTGAGTTTCACCGTGGTAACATATACTGTAACCATTTTAATGATTAATTTTTTTAAAGTGTAAAGTAAAATGAGGTTGTACAGATTGATGATGTAATGACAGGCCTAGGTGTGCCAATGCTTGTCTTGACTAGCCCTCACCCCCCTACACTCCCATCCACCTCCCTACCCACCTCCCAGCCCCCTACACATTTCGCGACCCCCAACACCCTACGAACCCGAACCCTCCAATCCCACCCTTTCTCCCCAGAGACCAAACTAACAGTTCACAGTCCAGCCTAGTGTTGTGTTAACAGTCAATTAACTACCTAATAAACCCCTTCACAAACATTCTGCAGAGTAGGACAAATCAAGTCTGACATTTTAAAGTGGAAATTACCAACATTAGAAGCCTTTTTAAACCTTGTATACAAGATTGCATTTTACTACTGTGTAGGAAATTAAGATCCCACACCTGTATGTACCAAAAGTCCAGGGCAAATTAACCTTACAGTATAGATATAGACAATTATAGACAGTATAGATATAGACAGTATAGGTATAGACAGCTATATCTATAATTTGTGTTCCTGTTCAAGCTGGGTCATTTGATCTCCTAATCTCTTCTCCTCACCATGGTAACAACCCAGAACCCAGGCAGAGAGAGGCAGGTGGGAGAGCTGCCAGACTGACATGGCACTTTTATTTTTAAATCGGCATGACACAGCAGCAGAGCCACATCGTCTACGAGACATGCATGACCCTATAAGGTCTACTTCCATCCACTACACACACTGGCTGAGTGAGACGAGCTCTTCTGGAGGGAGTGGTTCTCTTCTCTGCCTCCTAGTGGTTGGACACTGTCATGACATGGGTTTATCTGCCTTCTATTGGTAGGATACTGTCACGACATGGGTTTATCTGCCTTCTATTGGTAGGATATTGTCACGACATGGGTTTTGGAGTTCACTGACTTACATTTACATTTTAGTCATCTTATCCAGAGCGACTCACAGGAGCAGTTAGGGTTAAGTGCCTTGCTCAAGGGCACGTCAACAGATTTTTGACCTAGTCGGCTCGGGGATAACCTTTCGGTTACTGACCCAACGCTCTTTACTGCCAGGCTACCTGCAGAACTGTGAGAACCTGACTTACTGTCAGTGGTTTGGGAAGGAGGTTCAAGTCTCAAGTTGTAATGTCACATGTACAAGTACAGTGAAATGCCTTTCTTGCAAGCTCTAAACCCAACAATGCAGTAATCAATTTCAATGTAGCACTAAAAATAATGAAAGGTAGAAAAAAAACACAAGAAATAAAAATAAGAAAAACAGGAGAAAGTAAGCAAGCATACTATATACAGGGTCAGTTCCAGTAGCATATTTACAATGTACAGGGATACTGGAGAGATAGAGGTAGATATGCATAGGGGTAAGGTGACGAGGCATCAGGATATATGATAAACAGAGTAGCAGCAGCGTATATGATGATTGTATGTCAGTTGGCTTAGGGGATTTTAGAAACTTAAAATAAGGGCTGTATTTTGTGTAGACTTACCCCGGTGTGACGTTTTCATAACCTTATAAATCTCTCTCGGACAAGGTGACTTTTATCAATATATTTGTCTCTATTTACTCTCAAAATGTTAATTAGCATCAAAGACATCATGCAAAACTACAAATCCCTGCATGTAAGGTCCGACGCTGGTTATGAGAAGCAGGTACAGAGAGTTGAACATTTCATGTGGAACAGACAGGTAACAGGACAGGACCAGCGTCAGAACCCGAGTAACAAAGACATGCAAACATCAAGGCTGAAGCAGGGAACAGAGCGGGGAACCAGACAGATATAGGGGAGGTAATGACAGAGGTGATTGAGTCCAGGTGAGTCCAATAATCGATGATGCGCGTGACGGGGGGAAGGCAGGTGCGCGTAATGATGGTGGCAGGAGTGCGTAATGCTGGGGAGGCTGGCGCCTTCGAGCGCCAGGGAGGGGGAGCGGGAGCAGGCGTGACAGCAAGCTCCTCCACGTCCTCTCTAGCTGACACCTTCGCTAACAGGTACTGTGTCAATTTAGAACTTGCACAAGGCAGTTCACAAAATTGTCCATTTCAAGAAATGTAACCAATTGATTCAATACTACATTTAGCTACCATTAGATAGTTAATCCAGAGATTCTTACCTTTGCCTCGATTCAGCAGTCTCGTCCAGATCAAAATGACATTTGTAGTTCTTTATGATATCAAACATTAGCAGCTAATTAGCATTTCACTTTTGGGGGTTAAATACAGGCGAATATATTGATAAAAGTCACCTTGTCCGAGAGAGATTTATAAGGTTATAAAAAAGTCACACCAGGGTAAGTCTACACAAAACACAGCCCCTATTTTAAGTTTCTAAAATCCTCTATGGGAAAAATGAACGGTGGAAAAATGATTGGAACCAATTCGCTGTTTGAATGCTAGGTTTTATGGTTATCATGACCCATACTGTGGTACTCTATTATGTGTAGGTTAGTGAGACAAAATCTCCATTGAATCCATTTTAAATTCATGCTGTAACACAACAAAATGTGGAATAGTGTGTGAATACTTTCTGAAGGCACTGTACTCACTGTATATGTGTTCAATTCTACTTCGTGTTTACTCCTATTTAGGAATGTGTTCAGGGTATCTACATTTAGACTTTATGTTGAGGGGTGGAGGTACCATTACAGGTTACTGTACAGTATACTGCAGTATAGAGTTCCTTACCCCAGTAAACCGTGTTCTGCCCGTACAGGGGAATGAACATGGATGAATAAATTAGGCTAAGTTGGCTCCACTCAATACTTGTTTAAGCACGCATGCAAGCGCACACAAAACACACACACACACACACACACACACACACACACACACACACACACACACACACACACACACACACACACACACACACACACACACACACACACACACACACACTTGAGGCACATACACACTTGATGCGTGCATACTTGCCCAAAATGGTAATACGTTATTGGCATCAATCTTGCTTGTTCAGCCATGTCCAGGTCTCAACTGGGGAAGAGCAGGAGTACTGGTGTCAACAGAGGCTCATAAATACATTATCAGCTCTCTGAAATGTATCTTAGATTTATGTCATCATATTATAGGAACTCTTGTCAGCAAACGCTCTAAAGACCCAATAATCTGCTACTAAGATACTAAGATACTACTGGCATGACACAATAAGCTGACATGTTTACCACTTTGACTGTTGTTGTTTCAGTGTCTAGTTTCACCCTAACCCCCAAAACGGCAGAATGAGAAGTGAGACGCTATCCTCCGGGCGTGTCCAAATAAAGGCTGTAGGCAGGGCTGCTAGGGCCCTGGCTGGTGGAGAGCTCATTTCACAGGTTTACCCAGAGTGCAATGTTGCATGGTCTGGACGGTTAGAGAGCAGAGCGTCATGTGTCGCCCGCCTTGCTTGGGCGTCACTGCCACTGCTCAGAATAAGCCCAGTGCGCTCCAATTACCCTCCTCTCACGGATTGTTTGGTGTCACTTGTCGTCTGTTGGCTGGATATGATGATTCTGTGCCTCTGGTGTAAAAGGATAGTTACGCAGCCCCCCCCCCCCCCACCCCGGCTTGCGAATGTGCGTGTGATACAACTAAATTGGTGTGGCAAACTCACAGCCAACCCAATCAGAAAAGAAAAGCGACCCCCCTCCCTCCCCCTTTTCGGGTGGTGCTAGGCACGGGTAGATCTACTATCGGTACTCTCTGTCCCTGACTCCGCCCACTAGGGTCTGCACATGGACAAGTGTCCCAGGCCGTTGCATTGCATTGTGGGACTGGTGCATTGCATTTCTTTGGACTGTCATCAAGTGGCCATTAATGTTGAAGACCTGGGAAGAGGAGAGGTAGATATAGACTCGTTATTACCCTGGCTAGGGGTATTAATAGCAGGTGGGGCAGTGGAGAAGGGATATTTTATGCTTTGCCCCAGTTAGAAAAACAACAATAAATTAGGGAATGGAACAGCTATCCACCCATCCTATCCCTACAGTTGAAATCTGAGCAAAGATGGATGCCGCTTTCAATGTGGCCCATCAGAGTCAAAGATACTGTAATGAATGAATGAAGCGGATGACGTTGTAGATCTATGTCAAGAGGTAGCAGAACTATCTGATGCTGAGTAAATAGATTGAACACAGCGCAAATAGTTTAGACTACATTTGAACTTGTTTTTCAACCCTGGCCTATATCATATGCACATTGCTGCTAAGTTTGGTGGACCCAACAGAAGGACCAGGGTTTGCAGGCTAGGTGACATGATGCCTGGACTATACAGAAAGTGGGAGGGAGGAAGGGTGCAAGGGAGCAAGGGAGCAAGGGAGGGAGGGAGCAAGGGAGCAAGGGAGGGATTAAAGGAAAGAGGGGGGGTGCCCCTTAAACACACAGGGGCCAGGGTGAAATGCAAGCACCTTCCTCCATTTGAGTTAACCACCATCTGTCTCTCTCTCTCCATCTCCTTTCCTCCACTCCTCTCTTCACTCCATCCTTTCCTTCTTTTTCAGACTCTGGACAGGGAGGACCTGAAAGACGAGTGTGCGCGTGTCTCCCTGGGAACAATATCCTGATGCTGCATGAGTGTATCAAGTGGAACTCCAGCATCAGTGATTTTGTTGCCAGGGGGAGGACAGTAGCAATCGGACCTTACAACTTGCCCTCCTTCAGAAACAGTGTGGGAAATATACTGTGAAAATTGATGAAGAATAATATTTTCAGTCAATTAATCCCTCCTTCCTTCCTTCTTTCAGGAGATAGTAGTAATTGAATGGAATCTGTACATAGGCGTGTTGTTGGACATTTATTATGTCACATCAAATAAATGTGAAACTTGCAAGATGTGTCAATGAGATATTTAAACAGTTATCACTAGCTGACCTCCTACCAGTACCTTTGAATGAACATTAGACAATGTCACTAGCCGGCTCCCACCCGGTATTGTACCCTACACCTTAGAGACAGCTGCCCTATGTACATAGTCATTGAACACGGGTCATTTTAATCATGTTTACATACTGTTTTACCCACTTTCTATGTATACCCTGTATTGTAGTCATGGATCATCCTATATAACTACTGCTGAACACACCTTTTATATTCACATACTGCCCATACTGTCTATACACACCATGCACATATATCCACTACCGGTCAAAAGTTTTAGAACACCTACTCATTCAAGGGTTTTTCTTTATTTTCACTATTTTATACATTGCAGAATAATAGTGAAGACATCAGAACTATAAAATAACACATAAGAGAATGCCAAGAGTGTGCAAAGCTGTCATCAAGGCAAAGGGTGGCTATTTGAAGAATCTCAAATATATAATATATTTTGATTTGTTTAACACTTTTTTTGGTCACTACATGATTCCATATGTGTTATTTCATAGTTTTGATGTCTTCACTATTATTATACAATGTAGAAAATAGTGAAAATAAAGAAAAACCCTTGAATTAGTAGGTGTTCTAAAACTTTTGACCAGTAGTGTGTGTATTTATATTCAGGTCTCTGGTCAGGATGCTAATTTCCTGCAATTCCATCCATTATGCCATGGGATTTTGTTCTGTGTACTTAAATACTGTATTCTCAACATAGCTCATTCTAATATATCTACCGATATACATATCATTCTTAGTATATATTGTGTAAATGCATCTGGTGTAAATATGTACAGATTACACTTGGAATGCTGTTAATTAGATTCGATCTGACATTTCTTGACTTCGTGTAGTATTTTGTTATTTATTATTATTTGGTGTTTGCCATTTTACTGCAGTGTTAGTAGCTAGTAACATAAGCACTTCGCTCTGCTCAACTGTGTACGCGACCAATGACCTTTGATTTGTGTGTGACATGTCTTTGACATCGACTGTCTGCTATTATCAACAGAACCACTAGAGGGCAGTCCTGCCCGCATAGGCTTGTGATTGTATGCCGTGGTGAAAGTCCTAAAAATAGTAAGGGTCCTGAGGTTGCACAGCCTTCTTTCTTCCAAGCCCTCTTGCAAACTTTCAGTTTCTGATTTTGAGCCAAAATTGTCCAAGCATTTTGTCTGTAAAGCTTCAGGGAGTAGTCGGTGTGTGTGAGTACTGTCCTCTTACTGTCTCTCACTGAGGAGGATCTGTTACATTATTCATTTTATTTTATTAACCTTTATTTAAGTAGGCAACATTAGCCAGGCTTTTAATCGATTTGCCTGTCTTGCTCTGCTCCTGGTCAAGCCCATGGGACTGACTACTGTACACGTGAGCTCTTTGTCCTCTCCCCACTGTTCACCTCTATCTGACTTTGGTCTTCTCTCTCTCTCTCTCTCTCTCTCTCTCTCTCTCTCCTACTCTCTCTCTCTCTCTGTCTCTCTCTCGCTTTTCCTTTTTCTTATCTCTCTCGTCCTCATTTCTCTTTCACTGTCTCTCTTGCCTTTCTTCTTATTTCTCCTAATTTCCTATTGTATCTATTTTCTCCAGAGACTCGGTTCTGGATTACTGATCCGCTGATCTGACCATTTGCTGTAGAATGGGATCCTCAAACCACAAGGTACAGTAGTATTCTGACCTCCTCTCTCTTAAGTCAATTTTCTCTTGAAATTTGCATTGATAATGTAAGATAGGACCATGTGTCAGGAAGTTGCATCAGAACTTTGTACTGTTCTGTAGTTGAGGGCATCATGATGTAGCAACATGTAAAATGACATTTGTTTATCTTCACTTGACAGACTTAAGAGGCTGAGTTAGCTGTCCTGTCTTTGGATGGACCCTCATCTTATTGGCTACCCATTATTGGCCACCCGAATGGGTGTGGTCGTAGTGGAGAAAACTGATGAGAGCGACCAATGGTATGTTCCTGTAACTTTTACTACAGTGTCAATGGTTTTTGTCCATTGTTTTGCAGTTTGCATTGTCTTGTTAAATCTTCAGCTCATAATCCTCTTTATTTTATAGTACTCTCTCTCTTTGTGTGTGTTTGTGCGCAGTGGTGTCAGGTACTTAAGTAAAAAATACTTTAAAGTACTACTTAAATCGTTTTTTGGGGGTATCTGTAGTTTACTTTACTATTAAAAAAATACTACTTTCACTTTTACTTCACTACATTCCTAAAGAAAATAATGTACTTTTATTTCACTACGTTCCTAAAGAAAATAATGTACTTTTATTTCACTACGTTCCTAAAGAAAATAATGTACTTTTACTTCATACATTTTCCTAGAACCCAAAAGTCCTCGTTACATTTTGAATTATGATTTCTGAGTGTTTGAGTGAGCCCCTGTCCATTCGTAAAGAAAAAACATCTGGTTTGCTTAACATAAGCAATTTTAAATAATTTATACTTTTAGTTTTGATACTTAAGTATATTTCTCAAGTAGTATTTTACTGGCTGACTTTCACTTTTACTTGAATAACTTTCTATTAAGGTATCTATACTTTTACTCAAGTATGACAATTGGGTACTTTTTCCACCACTGTTCGTGCGAGTGCGTGCGTGCGCATGTGTGTGTGTTTAAGCTGTGTCTTTTTTGTACGTAGGACATTGGTAGCGGATACACAGTGAGGTGCTAATCCAGGTGGTAAAGGAGACACAGATTACAGCCCTGTGTGTGTGTGTGTGTGTGTGTGTGTGTGTGTGTGTGTGTGTGTGTGTGTGTGTGTGTGTGTGTGTGTGTGTGTGTGTGTGTGTGTGTGTGTGTGTGTGTGTGTGTGTGTGTGTGTGTGTGTGTGCACGCATGCCTGTGAATGTGAGAGAGAGAGAGAGGGGAGGGGGCAAGAGCGTGTGTATGCATCTCCTGGGCTGTGTGTCTGCCTCTTGCGTTCGTTCGTCATAGCGCTCAGTGACTCAGCATCTCTTTTTCCTTGCCTGAGTCACTCATTTAACGGTTGCCCGGTGACCGCAGAACGGAAAAAGGTTCCTATTGCGTGCTCGCCTGCGAAGACAGCCACCAATATTTATTCAGGCCCTGCAGTGAGTGGCCAGGAGAAAATAATAGACATGCATTCTCCAATGATTGCCTGGGTGCCATGTCATTGTACGGAGAGGAGCCGCTTAGTAATGAGTTTTTGCACTTCCTGTTTTGGAAGGAGATATACTGTCGCTAGTGCTCTGGGACACACAGTGTGAAAGGAGACGATGGATGTCTCAGTAGATGTTTATTTATTTGTATAAAATACCAAGTTGTATGTTGAAGAATAACATAAAATTAACTGCATTTTATGTGAAAGAATCATATTTTTCTCCATGCAGGTATGAAGACTTCCAGTGTTGGCTCTCCTCAGGTGAGAGGGGCCCCCAGTCCAGCCCCGTCACCCCCCACCGCAACCCTGTGACCCCTCAGCCCAGCCCTGTGTCATCAGAAGGGGACGAACCTGGACAAGGGAGGAAGGTGTCTTTCTTTGATGATGTCACTGTCTATGTGTTTGATCAGGTAACTGCATCTATCATACAGATAATTGGTATTTTACATCAGAGTCATGTTTTTATGCCTACAGTATCAACATCATTTCATTTTGAACACGCTCCATAGGAGAGTCCCACCAGGGAGCTACAAAGTCACTGGCCAGAGACCAACAGCAAAGAGACCAAGGGTCAATCTCCAATACCAATTTACAGACACACACCTGAGACCAATGATCTATCCCCAATCCCGCCCTGCAGCTATGTCAACCATCTACCTCGCATGGCAACCTCAGGTGTCTGCTTAAAGGACAATGGTATGTCTTTATCTCTCTTTCCTGATGGTGATCTCTCTATCTGTCTGATGACATCTCTATCTGATGGTGGTTGTGTTTACGCTGCCCTACAGGTCATGGTTTAGAATGGGAGGATGACTTCTCCTTCTTGGACAGCTCCCTCAAAACCAAGATGGCCGATCACCATCTAATAATATCAGAATCCAGTATATTTTCCGCATCCCCCCACCAGCCCTCCACATCCTCACACCAGAGGTGGAGTTGTCCATCCACCCATGCCTGCTCACAGTTGAGACCTTCTAGTCTGGTCCTCACCCACGTCACTGATGCTGACCTGGAGCAGTAAGGCAAGTGGTTGGCTGCACACTTGTTTTTCTGTCACCCAGAGAGCCTTGGGCTCATGGAAAAAATGACTTATCCTCTCTCCCTCTCCCCCCCCCCTCCCCCCCTCATTTCTCTCCACACCACTCCTCTCCCCAACCCTTATATGATTCATTATTTAATGGATTTCTAGCTGGAGAGTTTTTTCTCCTTCTCTCCAACAGTTCCAAACCACCTGTCGGTTGGTTACACTGATATCACAAAGCTCTGTGACAGTACATTGTCTGACTCAATAAGCCTGGGCCGTGTAGTAGCTAACAGCACAGCTGGCCACAGTGAAAGCAATAGATATCAGGTCTGTGGCTCTGGCTGGAGTTGAAAGCATGTTATCTTCTTCTCAGTCAACATAAAGGCCTATTGTTCAGCCCAGTCAACAGACGTCTACTTTTACTACTGTCTTATCAATGCCACCGGTCATGCTCTCGTGCCACATTCAGCCTCAGGCCAAACAAAAGTGAAAAGGCTATTCCATAGGTTTCTAAGTGACTTCATCATTACACAATGTAGTAAGTGGTGTAGTAAATAGATAATATTGATCTGTTTTTATTATTTTATAATAAGAAAAAGCAAGGTTTGTGTAGACTCTAAACAGAGAGGTGTGATGAAAAGGGAAAGACGAAGGGAAGGAGAGAAGGAAAGGAAGTGGAAGAGAAAGAGGGGGGAAAGAAAAGGAGAGGGCCCTTTATTTGTCTAGCTATTTCAAGGGGTGTCCTTGAGTCCATCTGTGGACGGCTCTATGGCCAGTATAGGTGGAGGACAAGACAGGATGGCACTCAACTCTGATCCGCATGTTCATGCTTGGATGTCGGCATCCGTGTGCCTGTGTGTGCGTGTGTTACAGTATTTGGTCCAGCTTGTAAGACCTGAGTTTGCTTGACTTATTTTAAAGTATACCCAGTAGTTATTAGTTATCAGAGCCCATGGGTAAGAGCCCAGAGCCCATGGGTAAGAGCCCAGAGCCCATGGGTAAGAGCCCAGAGCCCATGGGTGAAACTAAATACACATGGTTGTCCTGAGGAGAAACTGAACAAACGGAAATGTTCCGCAGAACCTGAAGTGTGGTTTGGTTGATTAGAAGAAACCTGGCAGGACCAGTACTAGTGTTCACACACACACACACACACACACACACCCACACACACAGACACACAGACACACACACACACACACACACACACACACACACACACACACACACACACACACACACACACACACACACACACACACACACACACACACACACACACACACACACACACACACACACACACACACACACACACACACACGCACACGCACACACACACATACATACTCAAGGACTTCACCGCTGCACATTTTGCTGCTGGGAGCTGCTCACCTGTGTCTGACATTCTCTTTAGATACCGGTAGAAATGTTTGTGGAACCATTACACTATATCATACAGAAGTCTGTCTTTCTTGTGTTTTAGCCCAGTATCCGCCTCTGGGGATGAGGAGATGGAGGCCTAACAGCGTGTTTGCTGAAGGAAGACAATGTGATGGAAGACAAATCTCCAGATAAACAGAAGAACAGAAGAGCTCAACAGTGGGACCTTGCTGTTTCACCACTAGTAAACACTACACATACTCCCTTTACATTCTATGGACCTGACTAAGGGTCCAACTGCAGGGGTGATAAACCATCCCCACCAAGAGTCAGTTGTTTACCTTTCAGGGCTGTGGCTGTCTCCCAATAAGGATTAGCCTACGCAACGTGTTAACAATAACAGAGGGCTCTGATGATCAGAACATAGCAATGGTGACCTGATAATCCTACATTGAATAAATGGGTTCCAACAATGGGAATCTCTTGATTCACTCATCAAGTATTTGACAGCCTGCATATTTAAAATGTAAGAACATTTTCATCAGGCTTTTCATCAGCTAACTACTGTACTGATAAGAGCTTGATGTTGAAAATAAAACATTTCTACAGTCTTCATTTGATTTGTTTCCCCTTGCCTATCGTGAACGGTATCTCAGTGATAAGTAATACCATTCTGCAACAATAGGTCACACACACACTAAAAGTGACTTCAAAAATATATAAATGTGTTTTGATGAGCTACTTGGAGGGATTCAGACAATTAATGGGCGGGTGCAAGGAGTGGACTGATACATGTGGGAAGCCTCCAGTTGATTTTGACCAATGAAGCTGATAGTTTTAGCCCTGTTTATACTTGGTTCTAACATGCGTCATGTTGTCGGTCATGTCTAGACAGGATACAGCTTTTGTCAAATTGACCTCAAAGTAGATTTTTTGGGCGTTTTAGCTAACCCATTTCCTAACCTTAACCTGATTCTTCTAACCTGCTACGTTCATTCTCCTAAACTGCTGCATAGGTTCTACTAAACCTGCTACAAAAAGAAAATTGTGACAAAAGCTGTATCCCTTCTAGACAAAACCTAATTTGTCCTGATCTTGTCCAAAATCTAATTGTGCCCACATTTTAAAGACAGGTGTCGACTTTTAAAATACACATTTTGATATGATTGTCATTTAATCTTACTGACCACCTCTGGAGTGGTCTTTCAAATCATTTGCATAATTTGCATACAGGGACCAGGATATCTGGTCACAATGCGGAGACCGTGGATGGACCTAGAGAGATACATTTTACTACCATGTCTCGATCAGAGGAGGCTGGTGGGAGGAGCTATAATGGCTGGAATAGAATAAATGGAATGTGTCAAACTTGTAGTTTCCATATATTTGATGTGTTTGATACTGTTCCCAACTATTCCATTCCAGCCATTACAATGAGCCGGTCCTCCTATAGCTCCTCCGACCAGCCTCCTCTGGTGTAGCTGCAAAGGCTTCAATGTGGGCACAATCAGAACGTTGATAAGACCAGGACAAATGAAGCATGTTAGCTTCATAGCCTCAGATGTAAACGAGGCTTTTGGCTACGCACGGGCACAGATGACCACGTCCGGAGTCTGAGCGCACTCCCATTGGCTAAGCGAGCGCAACGTGTACATTACAGCAGCGACAGGTACCTCACATGCGACAGTTATCTTTCATCCTTGGAGCAGAACGACAGACGCTTCTTCCACTCAACCGAAACTTTAATTCTGAGGATATTATTGATGTTTCACGGTGAAAACTATTCTTCTACATACACAGGCATCTTACTTTCATTTTTAAAGGTAACTAACATGTCAATTTGTTGTCTATTCCTTTTCTCTTTATTGAAATCCAATGAAGTTGTATTAATTTAAGATGTTCACTGTTTTCCTCAACTTGATGAAGGCTAACTATTTACTTTATGTAAATGATTGGTGAGCGTGGGAGAAAGAGAGTATGAGAGAGTCACAACATGTATTCATACAGTAGGGGAGACCGGGGAACAAAGTAACAATGTCAATGCTTGATTAGTGTCTCTACAAGCCTAAAAAGTTTTGTTTAAATCCAATTATTGACAAAGAATGGGTTTCGAGGCCCTAAAGTAAATATACTTGCCACCTCTCTTTTTATAAGTGTATTATTGACTTGTAGAACATTCTCCATGCATCTAAACATACAATCAGGTTCAAAATGATTGGCACTCTTGATAAAGATTAGCAAAAAAATAATGTATGAAATAAATCATACAAATTGTATGCAAAAAAATGAAATTCTATTATTTTATACTAATACAATTGCTCAGAGAAAGATTTTTTTTTATGAACAAGTAATATTTTTTTCTAAAAAAGATTGACACCCATGTTTTCAATACCTTTTAATACCTCATCTTGCAAGGATGATGGTCCTGAGCCTTTTTCTAATATGTTTTATGAGATTGGAGAACACAGTGTGAGGAATTTAAGACCTTTCCTCCTAACAGAATCTTTCCAGATCCTTGATATCCTTCGTCTGCCCGTATGGACTGCCTTCTTCAATTCAAACCACAGGTTTTCAATGGGGTTCAAGTCCGGAGACTTTGTGGTCAATTAATAATTTCTTTGTGGATTTTGATGGGTGCTTGGGGTTATTGTCTTGCTGGAAGATCCACTTGAGGCCAAGTTTCAGCCTCCTGACAGAGCCAAGCAGGTTTTTGGCTAAAATGTCCTGGTACTGGGTTCAGAACTAAGATAATAACTTCAGAAAAAGGTCAAATGTATACGTTTAAATGCTAATATAAAATAGGCTTTATTATATTGATACACTGAGTTCAATATGACATGCCTTAAAAATGCACTGGAAATATGTGTTGTCAATTTAGGGCTAGATTCAATCAGTTCTGCCTTAACTTGTGATAACTGGCAACTGCATATCAGTTTCATTGTTTTTATTTAAGGGATGTCAGAGGTGTAACTGCGTTGGAGCTGTCAAATCAGCAGACGGCTCCCTAACGCAGACATTGCCATTGGATGCGCCAAGTCGCATTAGTAATAATCCCAGCATTGTTGCAAGGTCAAACACTTTAATATATGTTGTAATCTACACTTCGATTAGGCTGATATACATATTAATACTTATTATTTGTTGAGCTTGCTGGTGTAGTATAGCAGAACAGCCACTTGCAGTAAAAAAAACTTTGAGTCCTTGAAAGGTGCTAGATAAGTCCCATGTAATTTTATTAGTGTATTCACCTGTTACCATGGTACATGAATAGCATCTGATGAAGCATAACAGTATAGACAGCAGGGGTTCAAACTGTAGAACCCAGTTCCTACATTTGAATATAAACATGTATTTTATCAAACAAAACTTTGCTATATTTTATCTCTGGGACCCTGAGGATGACAAATCAGAGCAAGATTTCTGAATGTAAGAACGTTATTTACCTTCAGAGGTGAATGTATCAAACCAGTTGCCGTGATCAGTTTTGTTGTTGTGCACTGTCCTCAAACAATAGCATGGTATTTTTTCACTGTAATAACTACTGTAAATTGGACAGTGCGTTAGATGAACAAGAATGTAAGCTTTCTGCCCATATAAGACATGTCTATGTCCTGGAAAGTTTGCTGTTACTCTAGTCAAATTAGCGCAGGTTAGCAACAACCGCCCGGGTATAGGGAAACCGATCCCGTAGATCCTTAAGAGTTTTTTTTTAAATGATGAGATGGCATACACAGGGGAAAATCTCTCTACCAAACGTGTGCTGTTCTTTTCTGGCTCGTTTGTTATAAGAGAGTAACCTTGAGTCGGGTATTATCTGGAGCCTTGGGTAGCCTGCAGCAGGATAAGAGAGGTGGAGATTACACAACCAACATTATGGTGTTTTCACACACTGGCTGATTAGATAGATGCTGTGTTTCTTAAATCTTAATTTTAAACTGCGAATAAAAACAATGATAAAAGGGCCATATTTCTGTCTTACTATAAAATAGCATTATGCAGGTATTCCTCATTATTACTCATTAATCTAAGCTTATTCGTCAGGATACAGGATGTAAACGGTGCAGTAAAATGCTTATGGATCGTAAACAGCAGGATTAGTTCCATTAGCTAATTACAATGTAATTACAGTGTAATCAGCATTTATAACTTCATTGGGTTGCCAATTTCTAGTGTTTTTTATGAATAATAATAAAAACTAAAGTCTAAGCCAGGAGATTGGAAGGGAATAAAATGGTGCTCAAAAAGCCAGGTATTCCAACTTGAGTGTTTAAACTCAACTGTAACACTGTAGCCTTCAGGGTAAAGGCCCTGCCCCCTGTTTGCTTATTTCTTCCATGACAAGCCCTTTCTATAACCAGTTGTTGTTTTTCTTATCTTTCAATGCTTTTGACAGTGTGAGGAAGAGGGGTCACTGAATCAGGCTGAAGGATGAAGTCTAAAGGGAAGGCCGCTAAGTCATCCAGAAAACCCTGGACTGAGCCAGACCCCGAACCAGAGACCAGTGACACCAGTGAACCAGGCTCTAGCGAACAGGAGGGCTCTGAGGCTTCGGTCCATATCGGAGGCTCCTGGAGGGGGGTCCTGAGGGGCGGGGACCGCGAGCAAGGTAGAGGAGGAGGGGGTGCCACCCACAACCCCCACAGACGCCAACGGTCTCACAACAGCAACAAAGAACGCAACGTCCGGCGGCTGGAGAGCAACGAGCGAGAGCGCCAGCGCATGCACAAACTTAACAATGCTTTCCAGGCCCTCAGAGAGGCCATCCCGCATGTCAAAATGGATAAGAAGCTCTCCAAGATCGAGACGCTGACGCTGGCCGAGAACTACATCAAGTCCCTGACCACCATCATCCTGGGGATGTCCAGCGCCCGCCTGCCCCCCGGGGAGACACCGACAGAGGCTAGCGCTGCCAGACTGCTCCAGTGTTACCAGCAGCACCTGGAGGAGGATGGGGAGGAGAGCCTGTCTCAGTTCCTCACCCAGATTCACAGCTTTAGCCAGGAAAGCTAACAGCTAGCAGGTGCTAACTCAACAGCCGAAGGGTTGGAGCATTCATGCTTGACTTGGGGAGCGAATCTCAACTGACACTATCTCCCATATTGTGCAATGCTACTGTACTTATGACCGAAAGTAGTACACTGTATGGGGAAAGAGTGTCATCTGAGATGCAGCCTTATACTCCACCAAGCTAGTGAGCTATAGTGACATACCTGACATCACCATGCACTAAATGGAGCATACAAGAACTTGACTCAGTAACTCTATTAGACAGTGGTGGGAGGTGATTCTTAGCACCATACCCTTGACATTAATTCTAAGAGAACATAATGGTGGAGTCTAAGTGAAGACACAGACAGCATCCTCCCACCTCTGGCTGGCTGAAGCAAAGCACCTGTGGACTTTGCCAGTCTAGACATAGGCCTAGCATGAATAGTGACAGACAGAATACCCAGAGGACCATGATAAAACATATCACTTGGATTCTGACTCTGATTGGTGGTGAGAACCAAGAGTGGACCGACTTCTGACCGACCAACGTCAAAGAACAATTCAGCGCCATTTTATTTAATCTGTTTCATTTCATTGTCTTTTATTTTCATAATATTTTTCTAACTGCTGATTACTGTAGTTAATTGGTCAACAATGTAAAATAACTGATTGTCAAAGTATAGTTCATTCTCTAACTAAAAACCAGCATACACTGTGGCCCTCAGGGGCCACAAGCTGTGTAGATAGGACAGGCCACCCCTGCTGTAGAGGAAGACTTGTTTTCAACCTTTTAGGACCAACGTTTGGTTTTCCCTGCTGAGCACTGCCTCTGGACACAACAGTCACATACAGGACAAGGATATGCTTAAATAGACTGGTCCTACAGACTTTAGTCAAATACTGTACTCTTTAAGTAAGGAAACGAAAACACACCATCATTTAAATGAAGTGCGAATCGTTATGACTGTAGATATATGTATACATGTGGGAAAAACAGTTTGAAGGGTTGAAGCAGGGAATTGAACCCATGCCTTTGGTGAAGAAGCCGGCAGTTACCACTAGACCCACAGGCTCTGCAGAGATATATATTTGTACATGTCGGAATTGATGTGTTGACCAAGTGCTCTCTATGACCCATCTCCAAACTGCAATGGTATCTTGCAAGTGTATTTACAGAGCTGTAAAAGGGTCCTTTCAACGGCAGGATAGTGGGTTCGATTCCCGGGAACACGTGTATTAAAAATGTATGGATACATGACAGTAAGTCACTTTGGATAAAAGCGTCTGGGTTATTATATACAAATAGTGGTGTGTGTGTGTAACAGGTGAATTTGATAATGAAGACATATTTATGTTGCTCTTACAATGTGTGTTTGAATTATACTGTAATATCTTTGTAGCCTTGGGTTCCGAGTCTTGGATCATGAGAGTTTTGGATGATGAGAATAAAAAAAATACAATAATCTTCCTTATCAATAATCACATTTATTGAGAGGACATTGACCATGGACACTATTGGAAGGGAGAAATATACACATCAATAACAGCCTTGTTGGGTTTAGAATAGTACCTGATTATAGTATTTTAATTGACATTATACTCAATAAAAACAATGGAATCATTTTTTAAACGGACAAGTCCTCCTCTAGACCTAACACTTAAAGCTTGGAAGGTGAAGGGGTACACCACAGCATGACAAGCATGTGCCGCTCCTTTAGGATGAAGCCTAAACAGTAGTAAGTGAAACATTATCAAAAAACGCCCTCTTTGTATTAGGAACTGCCATAGGAAGATAAAGTGAGTTTTCACAGACAGTTTTCTGTACAATCAATTATTTGTAGTTCCAGTATATCAGTGATAGCTATTGGCTTATGGTTTCCATGTAGAGAAGTAAGATCAATTAATGCCCAAATGTGCTAGTTTCAGCTTTTGTGGTTTATGGATAATAGTTCATAGGACTAATATTTTACCTTTTTATATACCAACGCACAATAACCAACCTTGAAATATCCCCATTAAAACATTTATACTAAACTCATATACAGATTTATAACAAAAATATTTTA
Organism: Oncorhynchus mykiss; assembly: GCF_057628025.1. NCBI lineage: Eukaryota > Metazoa > Chordata > Actinopteri > Salmoniformes > Salmonidae > Oncorhynchus > Oncorhynchus mykiss. Next base: position 27,571,481 of record NC_143041.1, on the reverse strand, counting down.
TTTGTTCTTTCCACCAAACCTTTCACGTGTGTTGCCTGTCAGTCATTACTGCTACAATCGTAGAAGGTCAAAAACATGCCAATAATAGCGTTTAGGAGAACTCTTATTTTCCTGAGAAATAAACAGATAAACTTTAAAGCCCCGTAAAGTCATCCCTTTCCAAGCAATTCACACTTTGGTCCAGTGTAGAACTACACATTGCAAATTTTTCATGAAAAGAAGAATATATACTTTCTTTTCGAGTGCTGTCAAAAATACATGGGCCAACAAACTCTTCACTGTGGCCATCACAGATACAAACCATTCAGGGGGAAGGCCTAGAACTGTAAAAGCATCATGTGTTATCAAACGTTAATAACAAAAGTTCTCTTTAAATAAATCCTTCTTGTTTTTGGTGCGACTCCAGTAGAATCTCGACCTGTTGCCAGCAGGTACAAAGTAGTAAGTACTGTAACTTCCTGATACAGACTTTTTATAATAAGTCACAAATAATTGGGCCGACAGTGATGCTTTCTTACCCATCTTAACCTCGCCCCAATCACATTGAATACATCCCCAAAACACATATATTATTTTAAAAAGATAAATCAATTACCAACATAACATTAAAAAAAATCTACTCACATAATACTGTACACACCAAACACACACATAAAAAACATTCAACCAAACAAAAACCATAAGTAAAACAAAGTTATCTTAAGAGCACAGATTTAAACGTACTCATATATGAAGTAGATGCAGAAAGTAAACAGCATAGTGGGTCAATTTCCTTTGTTTTGGTCCCGTACCTACCACTCTCTACCAACGTGAAGCGAACCGTACCTACCACTCTCTACCAACGTGAAGCGATCCGTACCTATCGCTCCAACAGCGTGAAGCGATCCGTACCTACCACTCTCTACCAACGTGAAGCGATCCGTACCTACCACTCTCTACCAACGTGAAGCGAACCGTACCTACCACTCTCTACCAACGTGAAGCGAACCGTACCTACCACTCTCTACCAACGTGAAGCGATCCGTACCTATCGCTCCAACAGCGTGAAGCGATCCGTACCTACCACTCTCTACCAACGTGAAGCGATCCGTACCTACCGCTCTCTACCAACGTGAAGCGATCCGTACCTACCGCTCCAACAGCGTGAAGCGATCCGTACCTACCACTCTCTACCAACGTGAAGCGAACCGTACCTACCGCTCTCTACCAACGTGAAGCGATCCGTACCTACCGCTCCAACAGCGTGAAGCGATCCGTACCTACCACTCTCTACCAACGTGAAGCGATCCGTACCTACCGCTCCAACAGCGTGAAGCGATCCGTACCTACCACTCTCTACCAACGTGAAGCGAACCGTACCTACCACTCTCTACCAACGTGAAGCGAACCGTACCTACCGCTCCAACAGCGTGAAATGATCCTGTGTACATGTGCAGATACTGTGTGTGACTTGCATCTCGCTCATCTGAATATTTGCGGTGCTGCTCGTGGCAATGTCTTTTAGCTGAGTTAACCTTTAAATTACAATAGCGCAAAAACGACATTAGTGCTCTATGTGGGAAATACTGAACATGATCTGCTAGCTGTAAAGAGAAAAGGTGATTGGCTGAGTCAAGTTGAGGGCGCAGAGATAGGGTTCAAAGGTCTTTTAACACAGCCAGGTGATAGGTCAGAAGAGCTGAGGCTGGAGCTACAGTACAGTGTGGATGGTGGGGTAGTTGCATTGTGGCGTATCTGAAGAGAGTGTTGGGCTGAAGACAGAACAGAGATAGTGTCCACTAGCAAGTACTGTAGGTGTGTGTGTTTAACATCTGACAGCGTTCCCGTTCTCCATCTCCGTGATCATGACAGGGAGCAGGCTGCGGGGTGGAGGGGGGCGGAGGGGGTCCGTTAGGGAGGAGGTGAGGGAGGGTGTCAGGGAGGGCATACGGACACGAGGAGCCTCAATGGAGTTCCCTCTCACAGTGATGTGGTCCCAGCCACCCTGAGGAGAGCGAGAGGAAGAGCGGAAGAGAGAGAGAGAGAGAAAGATAACAGACGTAGAGAGAAAGTCAGACAGCCCCCCCACCAAGAAAACCTTCAAAGTCATTGGTGTCTCAGAAGCATGTTGATGGGTTAGGGTCAGGGTTAGAGGTAAGGTTAAAGAGTCTCACCCCGATGCCGTAGTCCCACGACTGTCCCTTTGGCTCCATGGGCTGAACCCCCAGACGGTGGCAGACTGTCCCACAGCTCAGACTGTGGCTGCCTTGCACCTTGTCAGCTATGATCCACACCTACACAAACACAACGAGAAAGGTTGAGTTACTCAACACAGTGCAAAGTCAAGAGCGTTGAATTTTGAGAAAAGAGAAAGTCTTTATGATTCATTATTGCCGACGACAACCACCCTGGTTTTAGATTGTAGGTTCTGCTCACCTGGTCTAGAGGTCCTACGGAGACCTTGCGTACATTGTTGCAGATGTGTTCCCATGATGATCCCTGGGGGTAGCTGGGAGTCAGGCCCTGTCTGAACCACAGGTTACCTGGATGGAGAGCACAGCATTAAAATCATGACAAAAATAAATCATTGCGATGGCACAACTAATAGACAGCTGATAATAAAGACAAGTGTCATAGTAAGTCATGAAATTATTTTCTGTTGTACCATTTTGATCCACAGTGTAGACCGATGTTCTCCCTACAGACACCTGTTGGAGCTTCTGTCTTTCAGGACAGGGGATGTGGTACCAGCAATCTCCTGCAGGGGGCAATAGTACATTAAACAGCCAGTGGTTAGTCTACTATCATCATCATAAGGTGCATCTCTGTGATATGAACCAGAGCCCAGAGAGGTAAGCTCCTCCAGAAAGGAAAAATTGAGCCACAGTATTACTGTAAAGCACTTTGTGACAACTGCTGATGTAAAAACAGCTTTAGAAATACATTTGAGTGACTGACTGAACTGTTGATTAGCAGTAAGACTGAAGGGAGAACCCTGGGTTCTGTCAGAGTGTGTGGGTTCTGCGTGGTTCTCTGGCTGACCTGCAGGGCTCTCTGAGGACACAGAGCCCCTGTAGAAGGCAGATCCATCCCTGGCAATGGCCCACACCTGGTTGGCCCCACCGATGGAGATAGACTTAAACGGCTGGTCTGTGCCCACGTGAAGCCATGACGTCCCCTAGGAACACACACAACCACTTCGGTTATCAAATACAATGTGTGCGTATTCACAGTGAACATGTGTGTTTACATATTGTGTGTGTGTGTGTGTGTGTGTGTGTGTGTGTGTGTAAGACTCACGGCAGGAGTCAGTAGGGTGACCCCCAGTCTACAGAGCACGTCTCCCTTGTTACTGATGGCCCACAGAGGGATCGGCTCAACACTGCTCTGAGCTCCACACAGGACGATGGTCACGTCACTCAACGGGATGGGTGGGACTTCCTGCCACGGCCCTGTGGTCGTCAGTTTACACTTCCTGTCAGAGGAAATACACAATATATACACACACACAAAAGTATGTGGACAGCCCTTCAAATGAGTGGATTCGGCTTTTTCAGCCACACCCGTTGCTGACAGGTGTATAAAATCGAGCAAACGGCCATGCAATCTCCATAGACAAACATTGGCAGTAGAACGATTAAGTTACGTTCCTGACCTGCTAGAGCTGCCGGTCAACTGTAAGTGCTGTTATTGTGAAGTACAAACGTCTAGGATCAACAACTGCTCAGCCGCAAAGTGGTAGGTCACACAAGCTCACAGAACAGGACTACTGATTGCTGAACCGCGTAGCTACCGAGTTCCAAACTGCCTCTGGAAGCAACGTCAGAACAAGAACTGTTCGTCAGGAGATTCATGAAATGGGTTTCCATAGCCGAGCAGCCACACACAAGCCTAAGATCAACATGCACAATCATTGGCTGGAGGGGTGTAAAGCTCCCCACCACTGGACTCTGGAGCAGTGGAAACGCCTTCTCTGGAGTGATGAATCACGCTTCACCATCTGGCAGTCCGACAGACAAATCTGGGTTTGGCGGATGCCAGGAGAACCGTGATTGGGAGTCCCATAGGGCGCCACACAATTGGCCCAGTCGGCCTAGCTGCCCGAATGCATAGTGCCAACTGTAAAGTTTGGTGGAGCAGGATAATGGTCTGGAGCGGTTTTCATGGTTCCGGCTAGGCTCCTTAGTTCCAGTGAAGGGAAATCTTAAAGCTCCAGCATTCTAGATGATTCTGTGCTTCCAACTTTGTGGCAAAAGTTTTTACTTAACCTTTAACTAGGCAATTCAGTTAAGAACAAATTATTATTTACACTGACGGCCTACACCGGCCAAACCTGGATGACAATGGGCCAATTGTGTGGCGCCCTATGGGACTCCCAATTACGGCTGGTTGTGATTCAGCCTGGAATCGAACCAGGGTCTGTAGTGATGCCTCTAGCACTGCGATGCAGTGCCGTAGACCGCGGCACCAATCGGGAGCCCAGTTTGGGGAAGGCCCTTTCTTGATACAGCTTGACAATGCCCCCGTGCACAAAGCTGTGTCCAAACATAAATAGTTTGTTGAGATTGGTGTGGAAGAACTTAACTGTCCTGCACAGAGCTTTGACCTCAACCCCATCGCACACCTTTGGGATGAATTGAAATGCAGACTGCGAGCCAGGCCTAATTGCCCAGCATCAGTGCCCGACATCACTAATGCTCTTGTGGCTGAGTGGAAGCAAGTCCCTGCAGCAATGTTCCAACATCTAGCGGAAAGCCTTCCCAGAAGAGTGAAGGCTGTCATAGCAGCAAAAGGGGGACCAACTCCATATCAATGCCCATGATTTTGGAATGAGATGTTCGACGAGCAGGTGTCCACATACTTTTGGCCACGTAGTTTACAAGGGTTGTTAAAATAGGAGATAAGTCGCAACTAGACCAGTGTACCACTAGTTAATTAGCTGTGTTGGTAGTGGGGTGGAGCAAAAACATGCACTTCCTGTAGGTCCCCAAGACCAGGGTTGAAGAACTGTGTCCTAGAGCTAATCTAAGGTCAGTTATTGTGTTTCCCTCAATGTCGAAGGTTAGGATTTAGGTAGAGTAAAGCTGATCCTTGATATGTGCTTACGGGCCATTTTTCTACCTAGAGCGCAAACTCAGGGTTGTTTAAACAGAGTACTGAGTCGGCAGAATGAGGCAGACCAGACCATTGTATCACCTAGGTGGGTGCTACACTTCAGTAGTGGACTATCCAGCCTACCTACAGAGGAGGAGAAGGTCACAACGAATGAGGTGCCTGATGAACAGCACCGTGCTTGTCTAAGTAACTGATTGACGCTGCTCCCTCTCTGTGCCATCAAAGCTCCATCCTCTGAAGTACTGCCCAGCCTTTCCGAACCACCCAGCTCAACAACACCTCGTCATCTGACGCTGCGGATGACCATCGCCCAAGACCTGCCAGATCTCCACGTTTGTTTTGTTTGGTTTTACGGCGTCTTTGAGATTCTCTTTGCAATGAAAAGCGCTATATATTATTATTGTGTGCTGACTAAAGAAACGGTGATGAGGGAACAGAGCCATTGTTGTGTAGTAAGGTACAGTACCTGGCCCATCGTCTACGACGAACAAAGTCCTTCAAGGTCTTGTGGCCATGATACGACCTGGAAGAGTACATACAGAGTGGAGAGACAACACACGACAGTGACGTAAACAAATATTATGGATGCTTTCCTAGCTGGGAAAAGATTCAGCTTGATGTGATAGATAGACCAATGAATATGTATTGGGGAGGGTTAGGTACACTCACCTTGGGAAATCAGCTGCGTATTGCCAACCCTCTCGGTCTGTCCCCCCGGAGATCCCATAGTCAATGGTCCAGTCTGCTACCTGATAAGAGACAGAGCAGTTCGTCTAGTATGTTAGTCAAATCAACCAGAGTGTTTTTCCCATACTCCTTTTGCTATTCTCTTTTTGCTAGTCCTCCCGGTTTTGACTCCTGCCTGACTCTGGACTTCTTTCCCACCTGCCTGATTATCCTGCCTGCCCTGACCTTGATTCTGCCTGCCCTTCGGTACTTTTTGGACTCTGAACTGGTTTTGCCCCTTTTGCCTGACCACGACCAGTCTCCTGCCTTCCCCTACTGGATTAATAAATATTGTAAGACTCCAACCATCTGCCTGGGTCTCGCCTTGTGTCATGATAACAAGCGTTGTTTGTAGGACCGTTTTGAACATCTACTGCTACTGTGTGGATGTTTAAGTTCAAATGTGACATTGTCCATAGAGCTCGCCAGCTTGTACTCCATGACCTTTATGAATTATGAAGCCTTTAATGTGCTTGTTTTGATTACATAAATGAAAGGGAAAAAAAGACTGACATTGGCTGATAACCACAGACTTTATTTTTTCTATTTATCCAAAACTCCTACAAAAGCCCCATTCATTTCCCCATAGGCTTTGACCAACGAGCCATGGCAGAGTTAGTGCCTACAAAAGAGTTGTCATTACTATTGCGCTCTATTGAGGGTGAACTGGACATATTTTGTCCTGCTAGTGGTACCCACCCATGTCCAGTGAGGGGATGGAGGTTTGGCGTTGGCCTTGGTACACTCCTGCAGTCCTGTTGCATCACTCCACATGTAACGGTCTGTTGGGAGGCCTCTGTTGGTGTAACCTGTGACTGGGTTCCACCTCTGGTTCTCATAGATGTAGACACACTTCACATCTGTCTGGGTGAAGATATTATCTGTGCTGCTGGCCAGACCTGACAAAGACAAGAGAGAGGTTATAGTCAGGGGCTGAGATCAAGTAGAGCTGATAAATACCTTTTCACCCTGACCAAACTGGCCCTGCACTTATGTCCGCGAGCATGTTGATTTTGTCTATCCCCACCAGACGCGATCATGACACACAGGTAAAAATAACAAATCTAAATGTGAACCAACTTTATCAATTTGTGGACTGTTCAACACTTAAAATAAACATTCATGGACATTAAGCTAGCTTGCTAAATCATTTATTTTCCAATGCTCGCACACGTGACGTTGCCAGTTTGGTTTCCCCGTTAGTGGCTATACAGTACTTGGTCATGTTTGGCATATGCTTTAAGTCCAGTCCAGTAGGTTTATGTTTGGTATATGCTTTAAGTCCAGTCCAGTAGGTTTATGTTTGGTATATGCTTTAAGTCCAGTCCAGTAGGTTTATGTTTGGTTTATGCTTTAAGTCCAGTCCAGTAGGTTTATGTTTGGTATATATTGGTGTTTACCCTGGAAGAATCCCCCTCCATAGCCGGTGTAGACCCAGGCAGTGTGGTCGTAGCCTACCCCCCAAACCACCCCCAGACTGTTACACTCCACCAGACGTAGGTGGCCCCCCACCTGACGCCAGAACCTGCAAACACACACAGACAGGGCAGACAGGGCAGACAGGGCAGACAGGGCAGACAGGGCAGACAGGGCAGACAGGGCAGACAGGACAGAGCAACATGTGGTTAGAGACAAAAGAAAGAAAAGTGACTGTCAACCAATGTTTAATCAGTTAAGACTATTCAGTTGTAAGTGCATATATATGATCAATAAATATCCATCTATTTATCCACAAATAACTCATTCACGATGTACTGCAGGTTTGTATTCAGAGGTCTCATTTACCAAGCCTTTATAAAGCATTGATAACTGCCCAGAGGACGGGTCTTACATCTGGTCGCAGGGTGTGGGGTAGGGACAGGCTTCCAGGCTAGGCGAAGGCTCACAGACGAAGATGTCTCCTTTACAGGTGACTGACCAGATGGCTTGTTTAGAGGGGGGACCCTGGATCCCCCGGGAGTCACAGCACGACACACTCAGCAGGGCCAGCTGGGGGTACAGAGAGACATAGTCAAGACATTAAGGCCCCACTTTTACCAAACTACAACTTATAAAGGACGTATTTAGCATACATAAAGTCTTCATAAGCCCTACATAGAGGCAAAGTCATACTACATAAAAGGTTCATTTAAAAAGATTGTCTGGTTCTTTGTGGCATAACCCTTTTGCCATCCATCATTTAGCATGACATTTGCTTATGAATAAAACATATGATATTCTGTGAAAATGGAGCACTGTACTTTGTGACAGGTTCAGATGGAAGACAGTGATCATATAACCTACCCAGTCGTGCATCTCCACCTCAGTGGCAGCAGCCAGTCTGATAGGCCACCTCTGTTTGGTCCTCTCTGCTGTGTAGACGGCAAACGTGTGTTTGGAGTCATTCAGCACCGGCACCAAGATAGTCACCTCGTTGATGAATGCATGCAGGTACTGGAGAGAGGGAGGAGAGGAGGAGAAAACAAGGACTAAATAACTCATCACAGAAAACACCCACACACAGGCACTGTGGCCCTCCCCTCACCTTCTTCTCCTCGTTGAAGTTGTAGTAGAGGAAGAGAATACCATCCTGGTTTCCCTCTGGTCCTGAGAACTGCTCCAAGGCAAACCTCACATCCACCCACTTATGGGGCTTCCAGTCCCTCCACCACTGCATGGCCCCTTTCTTCACCCACACAGACTGGGACGGAGGGGGGGAGGGAGAGAGAGAAGGAGGGGAGGGAGGGAGACTAATCAGCGTCTATACAACAAGGACAAGTCATAAACAAAACTCATTAAATCAAGGCAAGCAACCAAAAAGTGGCATTTGTAAACGTTCAAGTTGTCGGTACCTGTTCTACCGCCTGTTCGTAGTGTTTAAAGTGGTCCATCTCTCTCTTAGAGCGTTCGCTGAGCTGCTCAAAGATCTGTTTCCGCCAGGCAGCTGTCTGGGCTGGACTGATGGACAGACTCATGGACTGGACTGATGATGCCAGGGCTGGGAGAGACAATAAGACAACGGTCCAAACTTTATCAACAACGTGTGAGGAAACGCTCCAGTGGCTCAACAACAACAAGGAAAAAGCAGACAGACACTGTTACATCAGGCAGAAGTGTGTATTCTGGTTTAATTGCGAGTTGGAGCTGGGGTTTTGCATATCCCTAGGCTTGTTTTAATATACAGGAGAAATACAATATCTACAGTATCTGTGTCTCACCTGTGGCAGAGTTGAACCAGTTGAGCTGGGAGTGACAGTTCACACCACAGCCTCCTCCACTGACCCATGCCCAGAGCGGGTGTTCATCTGCCCCATACGGCTCCCCCTGACACAGGGTGTAGGTGGCCACCGAGGACAGACTACAGGTGTCAGCCGAGTCCCCTCTCACCACGGCAGGCCCCACAGCCAGGTGAGTCTGGGTCTCTTCCAGGTCCACGTTACTCCACTGGGGGTCCCCAAGCCCTCCAGACAGGCTGGGGGAGAGAACCAGAGCCGGAGGGGGACACTTGGCCTCTGGTTCCCCAAGAGCGACTTCCTCTTCTGGGATAGAGGGACTGGCAGTGGTGACAGCGGTGGCCCCCTCCTGTTTGACCTCACGGTCGGAGAGCATCTCAGAGATGAAGCTGTCGCTGGTGACCTTAGGGATGCGTGGTTTGGGGACGTCGGGGTCGATGGGAGGGGGCTCGGGGGGAGGAGAGGAGGGGCATGCCCCTACTTCTAGGACCGCCCTCTGTGGACCGCCCTCTGTGTCCAAGTCTTCACTCATCACAGACTGGGCTTGTACCTCACCACTGAAGAAACAACCAGCACTGTGGGACAGGGAGAGAGAGAGAGAGATATTAGTATTACGCAGAGCACCCAGCTGGCAGACTGTTTGGCTAATTGTTTTATGGAGATGAGATTGCCCAAGCATTGGAAATGTGTCACAGTATTCCGTGTCCATGTCCACCTGTGCAGACTGCTAATGCTGGCGGAGGAGTGGGACCTGATGTCTCCGTCTCGGGGCACGTTGACAGCCTTCCAGGCTTTACCACTCAACTCACTGGAGGTCACACCCTGACGGAAATACACTGCCCGGTCCACACAGCTGATACCCCACACCTGGACAGAGTCAGAACAAACATACATTGACCTGTGTAGAATGCCCGACCAAACATGTTTCAGCACTATGGACAGCGACAAGTGAATCTTTATAAACCACACTCAGAGAACTTACCTGACAATCTATTAGAAGGTCTGTTAATAAACATTGATCAAATCCTTACCTGGTCGTTGAGGCCCACGTTGACCATGACCATCTCCCCGACCATCCCGATCCAGCCTGAACCACATGGGTTATGGGAGTTGATGCCACGCCTGAACCATACCTGACAGATACAGAGAGATAATCATCAGGAACAAACTGCTGACAAGGGAAGCGTTAGAGAACATACATGAGAGTGTTTCATGTAGTCTTACTTTGTTGTCCTTGGTGACGGCCCAGACTACGTTGTCCCCCACAGCTACGTGGATGGCCCCGGCCTCTGGGTTGGGAGAGTCCACCACCACCCAGGACGAGCCTGGTAGAGAGAGAAAAGGAGGAAAGACACCATTAGACACAATCTCAGGCTCTCTCTCTCTCTCTCTCTCCCTTGCACACACACAAACAGACACAAACATGCGGTCTCTCATTCTCTATGTCTCTCTCTCCATCTCGCTCTCTCTCCCTCTAACACGAATAAACACACACACACACTTCCTCTGTTAACCAGCCACCTTGTGGGCAGTCTCTGGTGATGCCCTCCCTGACGATGAGTTGTCCTTCCCAGAGCACAGCCCAAACCAGGTCCCCTGGACCACAGCTGATCTGCACTACCTCCCCAGGCAGAGACACCTCCTCCCAACCTTCCCCCTCTGGGCTGTGGTGGTGGATACCCTCACGAAACCACACCTAATGACCCAGATCAAACACACACAGGCAATTAGTCAATCAAATTGATTTGTTCGTTTACAAATACATTTGTGTTGTATGTGTGTGTTTTGTGATCTCTGGAGATATGACCTCCCCCTCTGAGCTGTGTGTGCGCGTGTGTCCATGCCATTCATGTGTGTGTGCATGTATTAGTGTGTTTGTGTGTGTGTGTGCATTTATGTGTGTGCGTGTGTAATACCTTGCCCTGTAGAGAGACAGCCCACAGAGACAGCCTCCCCCTGGGCTCCTCACTGATCTCCCAGCCCCCACAGCTGATGTCATTAAAGGGGTCTGGCAGGGGACCACTGTGACCCTCAGATGGGATCTGGTAACACAGAGAGATACGGGTCAACACACACACACAGGCCTAAACAAACCTACAGTACATGATGAGTACAGTTCAGTACACAAAGAAAGCATTCACAGCAGAGGCATACAGTTACATCCTAGTTGTGGTAGGTGATTATATTTCTCCAAATACACACCTTGGCCCAGGTGTCTGTGGCCTTGTACCTCCTGTAGCGGATCCATCGCCTGCGACGGACACACGAGTTCCACTTCTTGTCTTTGGTGTAGGTGGCAGGGAAGTCCAAGGCATAGGTCCAACCCTGCAGACAAATCCATTCACAGATGAATCATCGTAGATGAGGGTAAGACAAGGACATAGAGGGAGGGAAGGAAAGAGAGAGGGAAAGAGATAAGGTGAGAACAGAGGGAAAGTCTAAAATGGGGAGACAAGAGAGAAAGAGAACGAAAAGACAGAGAGAAAGAGAGAGTGAGAGTGTGAGAAAAATAGCGAAGAACGACAGACACTCACTCCTTTCTCTGTGGGTTCTCCTCCAAAGTTCTCGTCGATGTACCAGTCCCCCTCCCACTCCCAGTTGGTGGAGGGAAGAAGGAAACTATCCAGGGGTTGGTGTTCCAGCCCTGTGATGTCACTCCAATGCCAGCGGTCGCTCGGCAACAAGTGATCCGAGAAGTTATCCTTGGGATTCCATCGCTGAGAGAGAGAGAGAGTTACAAGAATCATAAATGCAGCAGGGGCAAAAGAAGCACAAATACACACACACACTAGTGATGCGCAGGTCAGCTGTTTGTACACCCGCATCCGTCCGCAATTTCTAATAACCCACCTGCAAACGCCCGACTATATATGATAAAGTGAAAATCTGCACCCAACCCTAACCCACAAATATAGAAAATGCACTGTACAGTCAGAGGAAGAATAATCTTTTGACAGGCCTTTTTAGATAGTCCTACGTTTCTGCTTATATTTTCAGACGTTTTGGTAGTTAGTCAACTTGTCTATAATTAGACACATACAGCTTCTCTTCTGTCATTACTTGTTGCCCTAGAAGACTAAATAAAACAGTTGGTGGCCAGAATAATGTCATAAATTGATAGAATGAATGCTTCAATCTAGTTGACGTCGGTAAAGTTTGTTTTCTCTTTCATCTCTGCTTCTCTAGTGGAGCAAAAACGTTTATGGACCAGGGAGAAAATGCAATAACAAAACAACAAAAACCTGGAAAGATTTCCCGCGCTAAATCAGTTTGACCGGTTTTAAGAAAAGTAAAAGCTGTTAAATAGACCCAACATGTTGCTGATAAGACTTCAGTTCGGCTTGGATGCATTTTTGATGTGGTTGAAATAGTATCCGCTTTTATGATACTGATAAAGATAGCATCTTTACAGTCACTAACCGATTTCATTCGGTTTCATTCTCTCAAGATGCTGAAATAAATCAATAATATATTTCTTCACTCCTGTTCCAGAGTCAAAATTAACATTTGGTGTATAATTGTACTGCAAGGAATGCTCAATTCTGCAAGAGTTAATATTATATTAGGTTATGTGAAAGGTTATAAACCTACATTCAGTATCCAGATTTCAGTTAGGCTATTATTCCATCCATTTAACCCATCTGAACAGTAGCCTACTGTTCCCTTGACGTACCATTTTAACCTCTACGGGATCAGTCCCTAAACTGGGACAGTTGTTGCTTAATATGCAATAATGTGACTAGAATGACATTGTAAACAACAGCCAACTTTCCGAGACATAAACATGTCTTATATGGGCAGGAAGCTTAAATTATTGTTAATTTACAGTAGACCCCCCTTAGTATTTTTGGATGTTCTCTATAGTTTTGTACTTGAAAATGTATAAATTGACCAATTCGGCACATTTGGTCAAACTCAGGGCAGACTTGATACAAAATATTGTGTAGTGATGTAATTCTTCACTGGATAGGTCTGAAACGTTGCACACACACTACTGCCATCTTGTGTAAAACGCCAAAATTACACATAGAATCCTATCTCAATGTATGGCCTTTTAAACCAAAAAATTGAAAATGCATGCTTTTTTGTTTGTATTATCTTTTACCAGATCTAATGTGTTAAATTCTCCTACATTCATTTCACATTTCCACAAACTTCTAAATGTTTCCTTTCAAAATGGTATCAAGAATATGCATAGCCTTGCTTCAGGTCCTGAGTTACAGGCAGTTCGATTTGGGTATGTAATTTTAGGCGGAAATGTTTACAAAAAAGGGTCCGATCTTTAAGAGGTTCCCGTCTTGTGACTGTCTAATTTGTATAACGTCTCACAATCATCACACATAACATTCCCTCATTAAAATGCAAATCAATTAATAACATTTTTGACATGCGTTTTTCTGGATTTTTGTTGTTGTTATTCTGTCTCTCACTGTTCAAATAAACCTACCATTAAAATTATAGACTGGTCATTTCTTTGTCAGTGGGCAAACGTACAAAATCAGAGTTTCAAATACTTTTTTTCCCCTCACTGTACTAACACCAGATAAAGATAATGAAAGAAGAACCTCAATGTAGCCTAAAGATATGACTTGCACAATAATTATGCATTTATGGATTTTCTATTAAAAAGTATATCTTTATTCAACCCGTCCGGCACCCACCCGCCCTTCATCCACACAATATTTCATGACCCTAAACCTGTCCGTTCCGAGGACACGACACCATGTACCTGGTTCTCGTATGTCTCCTCCTGGTAACGTATGGGTACATCACTAGAGTGGACATTCAGGTAGATGTGGTGGTCACAGGCGATACCCCAGCAGCACTGCTGTACTGCTGTCACCCTCTTAAACTCTAACACGGCATCATGACACTGCTCCCACTGCTGCCCTCCGGTGGACAGGTTGTAAACGCGCCCGTACACATCCACTGCCCACAGCAGGGACACAGACATGGTCAGGCCTAGGGAGAAGGAAGACATAACAAAGAAAGATGCCTTGTTTTCATTTGGAAAGAGGGGTGAGAAATGGGGAAGAGGAGGATGGACAAATAGCAGAGGTCACAGAGAGGGAGGACCATAAAGGGTGTATGGAGGAAGAAAAAAAGAAAGCGAGAGAGCGAGTTCCCTCAAATTACCCTCATTGAGAGGCACACACCCAGCCAAACTGCTTAGTCTAATAATAAGGAAATCATATTTCTAATTAAAACAGTTCAGTGATGTAGCTAGGCTAGCCAGCAGGCTAGTGAGTCTGAATCAGCATGCTCACTGCTGACCTTCTTTTCAGCTCTCCCTCGTGGCCCCTGGCCCTGCCTCGTCTCTCTTCTGGAGGAGTGCAGAATAAGCTGTAGTACAGAGTCTGCCTCTATTCCATCTATCCATGTAAGGGTAAAAGCAGTGGTGTATAGTACTTCACTAAAAGTACTTTAAAGTACCACTTAAGTCAGTTTTGGGGGTATCTGTACTTTACTTTTTATATTTTTGGCAACTTTTACTTCGCTACATTCCTAAAGAAAATAATGTACTTCCTACTTTTCCCCTGACACCGTAAAGTACTCGTTACATTTTGACAGAAAAATGGTCCAATTCACACAAGAGAACATCCCTGGTCAACCCTATTGCCTCTGATCTGGCAGACTCACTAAATACAAACGCTTTGTCTGAGTGTTGGCGTTTGCCCCTGGTTATCCACCAATAAATTTAAAAAAGAAAATTGTGCTGTCTGGTTTGCTTAATAATATAAGGCAGTTGAAATTATTTATACTTTGACTTTTACTTACTTTTATACTTAAGTATATTTAAAACCAAATACTTTTAGACTTTTACTCAAGTAGTATTTTACTGGGTGACTTTCACCTTTACTTGAGTCATTTTCTATTACCTTATCTTTACTTTTACTCAAGTATGACAATGGAGTACTTTTTCCACCACTGGGTAAAAGGCTAAACTGACCTTACACCAGTGTCCAGTCGAGGCAGCCTCAACCTATTACATCCTATCCTGGTCCCAGTACGTTATGTAATGCCTGGGGCGAGGGATGCTCTACGAAGTTGTAGCCCCTGTCACAAGCAATCAATAAACTAGCCAGAGAGATAAACCTGTACACTATCTGAAGCAAGCTGCGATCTGATCTAGTGACTCGCCCAATTAACTCGAGAGTCTCTAGATACTGCTACTTGCTAAACGGCAACATTGTCAATCACTGAGAAAATACTGTGGCACATGAATTACGTTTGCTACATTGTAATAGGATGGCGATTGATCAACATTGATACATTGTTGATTATCGGGCACCTATGTGACACATAGTAGCTAAGCTTTTGGTTGGTTTACAAAGTAGTCTACTGTTAGCATGCTAAACTTATCACAGGTAGACTGCAGTTGTTGCATAACAGCTGACTACTGCTATCAGAAAATCTACAACCACATGAAGGACACTCAACATTACAAACGTGGCATGACTATACATACAATGAATGGCCTAGCTAGCACTGAGTAAATATTAGCTTGACATTGCTCTTTAAGCGTTACAGGGAGGCTTACCACTAAAGCACAGCAATACATGTAATAGTTAGCAATAGCTCATCCCTTACCGTGTGTTCTCTCTCATAAACGGTATGGTAAGTCACTGCAATTCATTCGTCATATCAGATTGAATTTACCATTAATTGCGATATTTTCTTTAATCCGAAACAGGAAGTGTGGTGTTTTACTGTAAACGCGGATTGGCTGCTGCATCAAATGAACCAATGGCTGAATTTGTCCAGTAGGCGATGATAGTAGTTTCGTTATTATAGGGCATTACAAGATCTGGAAAATAACATTGGAGAATGTAATACAATATAATATAATAAAATACAATACAATATTGCTCTTGTCTTTCCTTACCAGCACTGATTTTGCTGATAGCTGTTTTATTGAGGAACGTTTTACTTAAAGTGATTGTGATGTGTTGTTGCACTGACTGTAAATCTGCTAAATGGACAAAACGTAAAAGTCAATTTGGTTAGAACAGAAATGGGCTTTTCCCCCAACACCCCCAGACAGACAGACAAACAGACACTGGATATAACCACTAGAGAGTGAATGTTATAGAATTCCCTAGGCATGGACAGTAATGTCCTACTGACAATCCCCAGTGTTGTCTCATGCTTTTCCTTCTAAATGTGTCTTATGACCTGACACAATAGTAGTGAAAATTGTGGTAAACATAGACATCTTTATTGAAAGATGTATGTGTGTGTGTTTATGTTAATCAAATTAACGTAACTTATAGTAATTTACTATGGGGCCGGAAAGAATGGTAGCCCACTAATTCATTCAATATAAAAAACGACTAATTCAATAAAAGACAACCAAAGCTTGTTATTCTCCATTTCATCTCGTGTATTAAGGGATGAACAACATTTTCAATTATTATGCAAGTCTTCATACAGATACACAGTAGGCTATGGCAGTATATTGCAAAGCCAATACATTAATAAGGACCATGTAAGGTTTATCCTGTTTCACTGTGAGATAACATTACATTAGTCTACATGGTGCCAAGAAATATATATATATATTTTTTTCAGACAACCATTTTGCCCATGATATATTTACAAAACTTGAGGACAAGGACAGAACATCATGTTACATCCTTTTCCTTCTCACCTTTAGAGAATGAAAACAATACACATCAGTATCTGAACAGAGATAGAAGAGGAGGAACCATGTCCAGTGTTCTTTTCAAATACTTATTTGGGATGGTAATCATCAATTAGCATGGACAGCAGTGTGGTGTGTGTATCATGAATTACTCTACACAGAAAGAAGATTTTTAAAAAAACGGTTGACTCTTTTGACATACTGCATGGCTCATACTGTATTTCTACCAAAAACAATGTGATTGTGATTTGCAACAATTGTGTATTTGTATGCACACAACCTTTAGCTTACCATGAAAAGCCAAAGAGAAATTTCCACCCTACAATTATTGTATAAACATCATGAACTTTTGAACAAGTATGAAAAAATACCATTTAAAAGTATGAAGAAAAAGCATGGCAGGGTCCATATGTCAATGCATTCCCCATTCAGAATACATTCATTTAGTAGTCTATGTCAAATCAAAAATCCCTTATTTGAATTAAAAAATTTACACTACTACCTGCTAGGCATAAATGGATTGAATCAACTTTGTTTCCACGTCATTTCAACAACAGAACATATTTGTGATGAAGTTGAATCAACATGGAAAACAGATTGGATTTTGCGTTAAGTCTTCAATATAAGGGAATTTTGTCTTTGTTTCAACCAACTTTGAACCTAAATCCAATGACATGGTGTAATGTTTTGTTGATTTCACATTGAATTCACATCAGTTGACAACTCAACCAACTGTCAATCAAAAATAGACACTGAACGGATGGATGTCTGTGCCTAGTCGGTATATTCATTCTTCCATAAACTCTCACTGTTTAAACTCAGTTTGTTTCATATGTTTACATAAATAGTCTCCCCATTTAAAAATGGGCACGTAATAATGAAAAAGTAAACAATAATTGAGCTCTTCTTTTCCCAACATGTGTCTCTCTCCCATCATTCCCACAACTACTACAGACAGATTATTATTATTATTCATTTTTGTATCTGAGTGCTGAAGAGTCAGGAAGGTAGCCTGGATATTAGTCTGTCTCAGCACTGCCCATATTTATTGTCACTTCACTGGTCTGTTTTACAATGCAGTTGCAACGGACCTAGCAACAACGGAGCTGGTTTTCTGAAGCAGAGTAAAATCCAGGCTATCTGGACATCTTGTCGGACTGTGATTCTGAAGTGTTGGCGGCGCAGAGATTCCAAGCTTCATAAATCCTCTGTCTGGATGATCCCTGGTTATCAGACGATTGGTGCTGATCTGTCATTGGTCACTGTAGGTCTCAGTTTGACAGTGGCAAAGGGATTCCCACCTCTGGAAAATATTTCAAAACACATTGTAATAGGTGAGATCCTTATTATTTTTTATTCAAATTTCCCATCAAAATCAATGCATAATCCATGTGATAAGTTATAATGTTATAACATAGTTATTATATGACTTACCCCAGAAAGGGAGCCTTTCCAACCCCATTGGGTAGAGAGATCTGTTTACAAAATGAAAGAAAGAGAAACACTTAAGTCCAGATAAATGCTGTGCATATTTAGTACATGTTGTATTGCCTCCCGTGCAGCTGTGAGTGTGAAAGGTTGCTTCTAGTTGTCTCTTGTCAGACAGGTTGGATAAGGATGTCAACTGTCAACACATATCGTCGTTGTGTCACTCCCAAGTGAAGAACTCTGGGACGTACGGAGACGGAGTGTACCATGACCTCACGCTGGGAGTCAGGAATCTAGAATGTCTAGAAAGGCCAGCATACAGCACACCTCTAGAAACACATATAGAAACACCTCTAGAAATTTTCTAGAAACATATGTAGAAACACCTCTAGAAACATCTCTAGAAACTCTCTAGAAACACCTCTAGAAACTCTCTAGAAACACCTAGAGAACACCTCTTATCGCACCTCTTAAAGAACACTCAACATTACAAACGTGAAACACCTCTAGAAACTCTAGAAACACCTCTAGAAACACCTCTAGAAACACCTCTAGAAACTCTCTAGAAACACCTCTAGAAACACCTCTAGAAACACCTCTAGAAACTCTCTAGAAACACCTCTAGAAACTCTAGAAACACCTCTAGAAACTCTCTAGAAACACCTCTAGAAACACATCTAGAAACTCTAGAAACACCTCTAGAAACACCTCTAGAAACACCTCTAGAAACACATCTAGAAACTCTCTAGAAACTCTCTAGAAACACCTCTAGAAACACCTCTAGAAACACATCTAGAAACTCTAGAAACACCTCTAGAAACACCTCTAGAAACACATCTAGAAACTCTCTAGAAACACCTTTAGAAACTCTATAGAAACACCTCTAGAAACTCTCTAGAAACACCTCTAGAAACTCTCTAGAAACACCTCTTCTCTGAGTAGATGGAAATCTTATTGTAAATCCAAACAAGTGAGAGTGATGAAGATAGTTTTAAATGAGATGCTGAACTGATTACTTAGCTATGTTTTAGGATGTATGAACGTGTATCTATCTGACAAAAAATGTCTGCACTCTCAGAAATTAAAATCAAATATCTGATGATGGATGAGAGTAAGCAAACCCTCTCCAAGTTGTGTTAATTTTGTATCCTTATCTGATGTTTTGAAGATACAATCTAACAGTGGATCAGCCAGTTTTTGTACTGCACAGGAACACTGCTGTAGTAGGCTTATTCAAACTACTTCAGGACATAACCAGTACCCTAACATTCCACTAGAGGGCAGTCTGTGTCCAGAAGTGAGGGCACAGAGGCACCTATGCGAGAGGCCCCATGGAGTGGCTTACGTCAGAGACAATCATTAAACAATCTGGCAGCGACAATAACAACGCAAAGAGCAAAGTCATCTCTCTACGATCACATGATCAAATGGAAGTGTGGGGGGGGGGGGGATCAAAGGGGGAGGGAAGCAAGAAAGTATGGGACTTCTAGAAAGGAAAGGGTGAGAGGTGGGGAATGGGGAGAACAGATGGGGAGGCAACTAGGAGAGGTAGAGAGTTGGAGAAGGAGAAGAGCAGATGGGGGGGCATGGGGGAGAGGAGGGGAGAGAAAGGGGAGGGAGGGATGCCAACTCTATTACGATAACATCCCTAACAGCAGTCTATTTCTCTCAAAGCCCTGAGGCAGCAGTTCCAGTACACAAAGGCAATGAGAGGAGAGAGAGAGACTACTTGATTACTTCATTCTCAAACCAGCTGACACCGTGCAGGTCCTAATTGAAGCTGTGTGGATGAGCAATATTTCTGTGTAGACCTATACCCCCCTTGTCCTCCCTCCTTCCTTCCCTCCCTCCCTTTTTGTGTCCCTACCTCCATTCCTACGCAGAGACAAAACCAGGCAGGGAGCATTTTTTAAATGTCTTTTCGAGGTGACAGCTCTCTCTTGTTCTCTTTCTCTCTCTTGCTCCTCCTCCACCTCACTCTACCTATGTGCTATTTAGAACCTATAAGGGTTCTTTGGCTGTCCCTATATGATAACCGTTTGAAGAACCCTTTTGGTTCCAGGTAGAACCATTTTGGGTTTTATTTAGAACCCTTTCCAAAGAGAGTTCTACATGAAGCCCAAAAGAGTTCTACATGGAACCTAAAAGGTTTCTACCTGGAATCAAAAAGGGTTCTCCTATTGGGACAGCTGAGAGTGTGGCAGACAGGGATTACATTAACACACAACCTCAAAACCCTGTTTCTGTCATGACCTAGCTTAATGTGTTCCTGGGGGTGGGAGTACATCCCTAACTAGCCCAGGGGAAAATACACTCGTAAAAAGTCTTCCACGTTAGGTCATCCAACAATAAACCTGAGGAGAGTGTGGAGGTTTAACGTTCACCCTAAGGAGACCGTTTCCCAGTATTTGGCCTGATAAACAACACTGAAATCAAAGTTGTTCAGACATTTGAGAGACCCCGTAGGTCACTTTAAAGTAGGTTGCTGACTGTACTGTAAGGTGAGAATATGGAAGGGATGATTGGGTTCTGACCGTGTTTTGGGCTGAGTGTGTGGAGGAGCTGACCATTCTGACAGGGCGACTCTCCTTCCCGTCACTGTAGTCTGGCGGCGGCAGCAGAACAGGCTCTTCCTCTTCCTGTTCCGGAAGACTGGCCACACTCAGACAACGCACCGGTGTCCCCAAACTATAGACATAGACCAGATACAAACACATTGTAGAACTTTACAAGGTCCAAAATAACCTTGTTTTACTTATTCTAGACACTTCTTGAAAGACCCCTAAAGATTTGAGAGGATTGGGCAATATCATAAGATTATCACATGGTTATATGTGTCTTGGTCTTACCTGTTTGAGATCAGTGGTTCATTGTAAGGTCGGCAGTATGATGAGGGAAACCACCCCCGCCTGAAACAAACAAAGACACACCAAAATATTTGCTAAATAAAACAACAATGAATAACATAATTAAAAAATATATATATACTACCGTTCAAAAGTTTGGGGTCACTTAGAAATGTTCTTGTTTTTGAAAGAAAAGCACATTTTTTTGTCCATTAAAATAACATCAAATTGCTCAGAAATACAGTGTAGACATTGTTAATGTTGTAAATTACTATTGTAGCTGGAAATGACAGATTTTTTATTGGAATATCTACATAGGTGTACAGAGGCCCATTATCAGCAACCATCACTCCTGTGTTCCAATGGCACGTTGTGTTAGCTAATCCAAGTTTATCATTTTAAAAGGCTAATTGATCATTAGAAAAACCTTTTGCAATTATGTTAGCACAGCTGAAAACTGTTGTTCTGATAAAACTGGCCTTCTTTAGACTAGTTGAGTATCTGGAGCATCAGCATTTGCTGGTTCGATTACAGGTTCAAAATGGCCAGAAACAAGTACCTTTTTTTCTGAAGCCAAATGTCCCTGTTGGCATGTGAAACACATATTTCAATGATCAAATATTTGACAGATTTGCTTCGAAGACACTGTTTCAAGTTGAGAAATACAGAAATTGTTCCCAAGCCAAATCTCACTGTAAAAAATTAATAAATATCATATTATATTATACTAATATTAAACGGGTTGCTTATGGGCTGTTTACTTGGAGGTACCAAGTCTCTGTTCGTGACAAGCTGTCACTGATAACTTTAAAAACAATTTCATACCCAAAGCAATAATAATGGCTGACAAAGTCAAAGGGTCATGAAATTAACTTAGCTCATTTGTTTCAGAGGGAAAATGTCAAGGCAGGTAGACTAACATCTCTGCTTAAAGCACTCTCTCTCTCTCCCTCTCTCTCCTATTCTCTGATCTTTCACCTACATATGAGCACTAATGACTTAATGAACAGATAGAGAGAGGGAGACACAAGACCAGCCATCAAAGCATGCACACATAATTACCAAGGTGGCTTTGAGCCATCGGTCTCTGTGGCCTCACCGCAATTACCCACATCTGGTCTTCTGAAATAATATTCAATTACCCACAACTCATCTTCTGAAATACTATTCAATTACCCACAACTCATCTTCTGAAATAATATTCAATTACCCACAACTCATCTTCTGAAATACTATTCAATTACCCACAACTCATCTTCTGAAATACTATTCAATTACCCACAACTCATCTTCTGAAATAATATTCAATTACCCACAACTCATCTTCTGAAATAATATTCAATTACCCACAACTCATCTTCTGAAATACTATTCAATTACCCACAACTCATCTTCTGAAATAATATTCAATTACCCACAACTCATCTTCTGAAATACTATTAAATTACCCACAACTCATCTTCTGAAATAATATTAAATTACCCACAACTCATCTTCTGAAATAATATTAAATTACCCACAACCCATCTTCTGAAATACTATTCAATTACCCACAACTCATCTTCTGAAATACTATTCAATTACCCACAACTCATCTTCTGAAATAATATTAAATTACCCACAACTCATCTTCTGAAATACTATTCAATTACCCACAACTCATCTTCTGAAATACTATTCAATTACCCACAATTCATCTTCTGAAATAATATTCAATTACCCACAACTCATCTTCTGAAATACTATTCAATTACCCACAACTCATCTTCTGAAATACTATTCAATTACCCACAATTCATCTTCTGAAATAATATTCAATTACCCACAACTCATCTTCTGAAATACTATTCAATTACCCACAACTCATCTTCTGAAATAGTATTCAATTACCCACATCTGGTCTTCTGAAATACTATTCAATTACCCACAACTCATCTTCTGAAATAATATTCAATTACCCACAACTCATCTTCTGAAATACTATTCAATTACCCACAACTCATCTTCTGAAATACTATTCAATTACCCACAACTCATCTTCTGAAATACTATTCAATTACCCACAACTCATCTTCTGAAATAATATTCAATTACCCACAACTCATCTTCTGAAATAATATTCAATTACCCACAACTCATCTTCTGAAATACTATTCAATTACCCACAACTCATATTCTGAAATACTATTCAATTACCCACAACTCATATTCTGAAATACTATTCAATTACCCACAACTCATCTTCTGAAATAATATTCAATTACCCACAACTCATCTTCTGAAATACTATTCAATTACCCACAACTCATCTTCTGAAATAATATTCAATTACCCACAACTCATCTTCTGAAATACTATTCAATTACCCACAACTCATCTTCTGAAATACTATTCTGAATGGCACAGATACAACTGCTTTAACAATGACATTACTTTCAGACCTGACATTTAACAGCTTAACAAAACATAATGAGCCCCAATTTTCCACTGCACTACTTTCAACTGGTACCTGGTTCTATCGCCACTGTAGTCAGAGATTAATAAAAAAAAACGTAAACAAAATTGCTATATATCCGCATCACTCTCAGAGAAATACAGTGCCTTGCGAAAGTATTCGGCCCCCTTGAACTTTGCGACCTTTTGCCACATTTCAGGCTTCAAACATAAAGATATAAAACTGTATTTTTTTGTGAAGAATCAACAACAAGTGGGACACAATCATGAAGTGGAACGACATTTATTGGATATTTCAAACTTTTTTAACAAATCAAAAACTGAAAAATTGGGCGTGCAAAATTATTCAGCCCCTTTACTTTCAGTGCAGCAAACTCTCTCCAGAAGTTCAGTGAGGATCTCTGAATGATCCAATGTTGACCTAAATGCTTAATGATGATAACTACAATCCACCTGTGTGTAATCAAGTCTCCGTATAAATGCACCTGCACTGTGATAGTCTCAGAGGTCCGTTAAAAGCACAGAGAGCATCACGAAGAACAAGGAACACACCAGGCAGGTCCGAGATACTGTTGTAAAGAAGTTTAAAGCCGGATTTGGATACAAAAATATTTCCCAAGCTTTAAACATCCCAAGGAGCACTGTGCAAGCGATAATATTGAAATGGAAGGAGTATCAGACCACTGCAAATCTACCAAGACCTGGCCGTCCCTCTAAACTTTCAGCTCATACAAGGAGAAGACTGATCAGAGATGCAGCCAAGAGGCCCATGATCACTCTGGATGAACTGCAGAGATCTACAGCTGAGGTGGGAGACTCTGTCCATAGAACAACAATCAGTCGTATATTGCACAAATCTGGCCTTTATGGAAGAGTGGCAAGAAGAAAGCCATTTCTTAAAGATATCCATAAAAAGTGTTGTTTAAAGTTTGCCACAAGCCACCTGGGAGACACACCAAACATGTGGAAGAAGGTGCTCTGGTCAGATGAAACCAAAAGTGAACTTTTTGGCAACAATGCAAAACGTTAAGTTTGGCATAAAAGCAACACAGCTCATCACCCTGCACACACCATCCCCACTGTCAAACATGGTGGTGGCAGCATCATGGTTTGGGCCTGCTTTTCTTCAGCAGGGACAGGGAAGATGGTTAAAATGGATGGGAAGATGGATGGAGCCAAATACAGGACCATTCTGGAAGAAAACCTGATGGAGTCTGCAAAACACCTGAGACTGGGACGGAGATTTGTCTTCCAACAAGACAATGATCCAAAACATAAAGCAAAATCTACAATGGAATGGTTCAAAAATAAACATATCCAGGTGTTAGAATGGCCAAGTCAAAGTCCAGACCTGAATCCAATCGAGAATCTGTGGAAAGAACTGAAAACTGATGTTCACAAATGCTCTCCATCCAACCTCACTGAGCTCGAGCTGTTTTGCAAGGAGGAATGGGAAAAAAATTCAGTCTCTCGATGTGCAAAACTGATAGAGACATACCCCAAGCGACTTACCGCTGTAATCGCAGCAAAAGGTGGCGCTACAAAGTATTAATTTAAGGGGGCTGAATAATTTTGCACGCCCAATTTTTCAGTTTTTGATTTGTTAAAAAAGTTTGAAATATCCAATAAATGTCGTTCCACTTCATGATTGTGTCCCACTTGTTGTTGATTCTTCACAAAAAAATACAGTTTTATGTCTTTATGTTTGAAGCCTGAAATGTGGCAAAAGGTCGCAAAGTTCAAGGGGGCCGAATACTTTCGCAAGGCACTGTAAGTCATACTGCTCGGTTTTACACAGTCAAATGTAACAAATATTTTTTTCATAAAGAACTGTACAAATTGTATATTTATGACATCAATATTTAAAAAATATTTCAAATAAATAATGCAATACAGTATTATCTGATGATCTGTATGAAAAACATTTACAATGGACATTTTAGTAATTCCGCAGATGCTCTTATCCAGTGCAACTGATGAGTAAGCATCTTAAAATAGTTAGGTGAGAACCACATATCACAGTCAAATATACAGGATACGAACACTCCACAGAAGGAAATTGCACGAATGTTGGTGCCAACATTGCATAACTTCTCTGAGAGACCTTAGAACTGTATCTATAGGTTGAATTATTGTGGCCTGAATTATTGTGTAATAAAGGTGTAATAAATCTTTGTAAACGTGTAATAAAGCTTTACAAACGCTTAATGCCAGTGACGTCAATAAGCTTTTATAAAGCTTCATAAACCCTTAATAACCAGTAAATAGTGACTTACTGCCAGATCTTCTCCAGGTTAATGAGCCTTTATAAAGGAGTAATAAAGCTTCAAAAAGGTTCATAAAGGCCTTATTAACCAGTGAATAGAGACTCACTGCCGGGTATTCTCCAGCTCTCCATACAGCCATCCGTCCTTGTCCTCCTGGATTAGCAGCATGATGATGTCACCGTCGTCAAAGGAAAGGAGTGTGTTATTGTTGCCGGCCGTGTGAGGGAAGATGGTCCTGACCCGTTGCTTCCTGCCCACGTTCAGCCCTGAACCTATCGACACCGACCTGGACAGAGACAGACTGCCACCGTCCTCCATACTGCCCTGGTCTGTAAGGTCAAAGTTCAAGTTAAATGTTTTTTACTATCAAATTGCAGAAAGACAGCAAGGACTCTCTGAAATACCTGATATTTACAATAGCAGAGTTCAAATTGATACTTTGCTAAGTATATCAGGGAGAAGACATGGCTTATAGCTAGTGATTTATAACCCTGGTCTAAATGACTATGCGGAGAAGAGAAATTGCATCATTAAAGAGGAGAATTGGCTTTGCAGCGTAATTTTCTGTATAATTTGAACATTCAATAAAAGAAGACATGGAGAACAAACGAAGTAAGAACAGATCCATTAGCAGGATTAAAGGGAAGATGCAGCACAATTTGAAGGGAATTCAGTAGCCGTCCTGAACCTTTGGATTTCTGAATAGGATCTGTCTAGCACATTTACTGAATAAGGCCCCGGTGCACAAGATCAAATATTCCTAAACAAGACATTACATGTAGATTAGGACCTATAGTTTTATCTCTGTTATCTATTTTATCCATTTGTACAAGTCAGATTACGAAAGGCAGCATACTTACATGGGGAAGGTGGTGTGAGACTCTGTAAAACTAAACATAATCTCTGTATAAGATACCAGCTACCAGAACCTGCTATATTTTCACATTTGTGATATGGAGTACATGTACAACTACACACACAATGAAACACATACCCATACTTCAATCCAAAGACTGAAGCCTGAGGTGTGAGGCTGCAGTAGTACCTGAATTGTGGTCTGATGTGGAGGCGTATGTGGATGTGATGGAGGCGTCCTGGTTGAACATGTTAACCAGTGGACTGATCTGGGCCTTCAGCTGGGGGGCTGGTGGGGGAACCATCGAGTCCCCATTGTTCTGATTGAGAAGACATAAAACCGGTTATGTTATGCACATGCAAGTCACAGTACATGCAATCCATCTAGAAGAGCAAATACCATTTATGAGAAGAGCCAAGCCTTTAAACCAAGTAAAGCGGTGAATGATTGTCCTTCTCTTGTTATAGCATTGTAACAACAGTGTAATAACAGCCATGACGTCCCACTCACCCTGTTGTAGCGCTCAACGCGAGGCGAGGCTTCTGGGGATCCAGACACGGGAGTGCGGAGCCCCTTTATCATGGTCATCACCGTGTCAGGGACCTTGGTGGCATCGCTGCATTTATCCTGCCAGCTGGGCAGCTTCACCGCCAGCAGCTCTTTGGCCTACAGTGCAGATAGATATAGACCAGTTATAAAGGTGCAATAAAGCTTTATGAAGCATTCATAACTGTTATATGGCCAAGTTAGGGGGAGCATTGGTTACAGCGCTGAACAACACATCTCAGCTATATCAACCCCAAGGTGGGCATAATGCCTCTATTTGTTAGATTTGAATCCTGCTGTTGTTGATGTGACTAACTAGGAAGTAACCCCTCGGTGTATGAGGAGGTCACATCACTGAGTCTTCCTTTAAGTCAAGGTTAACTAAGGCCTAACAAAGTTGATTTACTGTTTAACGGATACCTCGCTTCACATAAATATATTTTTTATGGTTTTGAACATTTAATCAATTATTTTAAATTATTATTTTTGACGAAACAAACGATTCACTTTGCGATTGTAGTAGGTTGGATTCTGTTCAATCCCCTTAAATCGAATCATGTGAATCCAAATAAAAATGTGTAAATTGTGAACAGTAATTTTCAAACAAAAAAACCTGTAGCCTTCCATTTTTTTTACCTTTATTTAACTAGGTAAGTCAGTTGAGAAAAAATTATTATTTACAGTGACGGCCTAGGAACAGTGTGTTAACTGCCTTGTTCAGGGGAACAGTGGGTTAACTGCCTTGTTCAGGGGAACAGTGGGTTAACTGCCTTGTTCAGGGGCAGAACGACAGATTTTTACCTTGTCAGATCGGGGATTCGATCTCACAACCTTTACAGTTACTGGCCCATCGCTCTAACCACTAGGCTACCTGCCGCCCCCATTTGGGTTATGTGACTGCAAAACTTGTTTTGTAGATACTTTAAGTTGATTTGGGCATTCAATTTATGGGACATTGCAACTCAATAGATGCTAGTCAGCCTGCAAACACTAAGGTAAGATAAATATGACAAAACTAGAAAGGGTACATTTTCTGAAGAAAGTGTGTGCTTGCAACAGCTGTCTAAAAAAATTTGTATGGTAGAGGGAGAAGTCTTAAATGTAGAATTCAAGCTGAATAGAAGCTGAAGCAGTTAGTTCTAGAAAGAATTGGTCTGATTACTTTAGTAGACTGCTAGTATTCAGACCCCTTGACTTCTTACACATTTTGTTACGTTACAGTTTTATTCTAAAATAGATTTAAAAAAAGAGTTTATGCCTTCATCAACCTACACACAATACCCCATAATGACAAAGCAAAAACAAGTTATTAGACATTTTTGCAACCCCCCCCCCCCAAAACAAACATAAGTATTCATAAGTATTCAGACCCTTTACTCAGTACTCTGTTGAAGCACCTTTGGCTACGATTACAGCCTCGCATCTTCTTGGGTATGACACTACAAGTTTGGCACACCTGTATTTGGGGAGTTTCTCCCATTCTTCTCTGCAGATCCTCTCAAGCTCTGTCAGGTTGGATGGGGAGCGTTGCTGCACAGCTATTTTCAGGTCTCTCCAGAGATGTTCGATCTGGCTCTGTCTGGGCCATTCAAGGACATTCAGAGACTTATCCCGAAGCCACTCCTGCGTTTGTCTTGGCTGTTTGCTTAGGTTCCTTGTCCTGTTGGATGGTGAACCTTCGCCCCAGTCTGAGGTCCTGAGCGCAAATTCTTAATCCCTCACCTTACTTTTAAAAAATGAAATCTACTTTAGGCCTAAATGACTAAAGGTTAAAAGGACTAAACCCCTTATGTGCAGTACCTTCTCATGGAAGGCGGTGACATGGTAGGAGAACATGCAGTGTTTGTCGACCAGAAAGCAGAATCGTCTCTTCTCCTCCAGGAGGGCCTCTCTGCAACCATCAGCGATGAACTTCTGCATGTCACTCTGCCGCGACGAGATGGTCTTCATATACTGAGGGGAAGAGGAGGGAAAGAGGAGGGGACACGTCAGTAAGGGTTGGTTGAACTGATGAGGGGTCATTAAGGAACTAAAGAGGACAGGTCAGTAAGGGTTGGTTGAACTGACGCGAGGGGGGGGGGGGGTCATTAAGGAACTAAAGAGGACAGGTCAGTAAGGGTTGGTTGAACTGATGGGGGGGGGGTCATTAAGGAACTAAAGAGGACAGGTCAGTAAGGGTTGGTTGAACTGACGGGGGATGGGGGGGGGTGTCATTAAGGAACTAAAGGGGACAGGTCATTACTGGGTTACTGACAGGCGTA
The DNA here is from genome assembly GCF_057628025.1 of Oncorhynchus mykiss. Lineage (NCBI taxonomy): Eukaryota > Metazoa > Chordata > Actinopteri > Salmoniformes > Salmonidae > Oncorhynchus > Oncorhynchus mykiss. The sequence goes on along the minus strand of NC_143041.1, from coordinate 27,542,146 downwards.
CTGTTAACTCTGCGTGTACAGTATATGTATGAGATTGTCTCCAGATACTGACGAGAGGACACAGAGGGAGACTGATTGTTAAAACATTCAGTAAGGTTGTAATTGCATGCTCAGACAAAAGCAGCTTGCTTAACTGTTCAGGAATAACTAATGAGCCTTCTAATCAAAGTCTCTCCTCTGTCTGGCTCAATCTCACCCCCTGTTGTTACTCCACCATCCCTATCCTGTAGAAAATCACCCTGCTGAAAGAACCTGTGTCTGCGTCCCAAATGGCACCCTATTCCCAATGTAGTGTATAGTCAAATGTAGATCACTATATAGGGAATAGGGTAACATTTGGAAAGCAGGACACACTCCTTCCCAGAGAGTGACTCAGAACTGAAACACCATCACAAAGCAGACCACGGAATCTGACATCACACACAGACAAAGCTCAGCTCCTCTTTGAAACAACTCTCTCCCTCTGTCTCCTCCCTTATCTCTCCTCTCCTTTTTCTGGTTGTCATGACGACAGTGAAAGCTGGTTAGTCTCTAGGGTTGTGGTGGTGGTGTCACAGACCCTCCTTTAATGTTTAGCCCAGTCGCTCTTTCTCTGCCCCTCCCCTCCCCTCTCTCTCTCTCTCTCTTTCGCTCTCTCCCCCAATCCCCTGTCTCTCTCTCTCTCCCCCAATCCCCTGTCTCTCTCTCCCCCTCCCCTCTCTCTCTCTCTCTCTCTCTCTCTCTCTCTCTCCCCCCTCCCCTCTCTCTCTCCCCCTCCCCACTCTCTCTCCCCCTCCCCACTCTCTCTCCCCCCTCCCCTCTCTCTCTCCCCCAATCCCCTGTCTCTCTCTCTCTCTCTCTCTCTCTTTCGCTCTCTCCCCCAATCACCTCTCTCTCTCCCCCAATCCCCTCTCTCTCTCTCCCCAAATCCCCTGTCTCTCGCTCTTCCCCTCCCTCTTCCCCCTACGATGGGGCCACAACTAAACTATGGAGCTTAATTTCTACTGCAAACAATAGCTGGAAGACTGAGAAAGACAGAGGGGAGGAAGAGAGAGATAGAGGATAGAGAGAAAAAGACAGACATATGGAGAAATAACCATTTCACTGTACTTGTGCATGTAACAAATACGACTTGAAACTTGAAACTTGAATTGAGCTCAAGTGTTGCAGCAAACCTGTAGGGGTTTGAAAACGACGGATTTGTGGGCAAATTCCATTAAAGACATTCATGCATGACTTTGGAGAGAGCAGGATGTTACCTTTTCCATCCATTTCTATATTCTGACAACTGAACCACAGAAGATCACAGTAGAGGCGAAACTAAATATACTCTACAGTCTGATACATGACAGTAGAAAGTGTTCATGGGTGTGTGCATGTGTTTGCCCTTATCTAGTCTAATCAACAGGTGTCATATACATAGGATAATGACAAACCAGTTTCCTTCCACATAGCAAGCCACAATACATTACTGTCTATTAGTTTCTCTGAGATAAAACTAGATTACAGCCCTCTTTCCATAGGCAAAGGTAATCTACATACTGAAACAAAGATGGTTAATAGCAAGATAAAAACCAAGAAGCCATTAAGAAGAGATCATGATCACTGAATAGAGAGAGAGACAAGATTCTACTCTTCAAAACCTCCAGTTAGCTAGTGCTTCTCGGATTTCAGTCAGAACAATAATACAAAACGTGTTGCAGCTCAATATATTGGGCCCCTTACTAAAAATAAACCCACCTCATAAACTGACACTCATCAAAGTCGGGCCGGTGAAACCCGTCAATAAAATAGGAGTGGACGAGGAGTTATTGCACAGGCAGCCTTGTATCAAGCAGAGCCAGAGTGGGTTTCATCAACAGACAGCATCTCCTTGGCCCCTCTCTCAACTTGTCCTATTGATTTACTAAAGAAGTCTATGTTTAATGTATACTGTGTTAGGAAGACTATTACTGTATATCCTCTGATTCCTGTAAGTGGCTAAATATGCTACCAGGCACCACTCCAAGCCTACTCTATTTGAGTGGACATTATTGACTATAAATGCCTCACCCATTCCCAGTCCCACTACACCCTACAAAGCTTTTCAGCGAGTGTATACTACCAACCAACTCAAGACCAACTACAAACTCCTAAGTGCACACTTCATACTCCAGATGGGGCTGTACCCTTGGCCAGTCAAGGGTACATGCTTTTTACACCCACTTGAGAGCACAATCCTCATGCAAGAGTGTACAGTGCTCCCACTCCTCACATTCACTAAAATACACTCTCCATTCTAATGTGATGACAGCCATTTGGTCCCTTTCGATGAGCCTTCAGTGTGGCTTTATAGGTGAAGGGCAGTGGTGAACAAAGGACCCAATTTTCATACTTGAGTAAAAGTAAATTGCTAAAATATACTTAAGTATCAAAGTCAAAGCAAAAGTATAAATCATTTCACATTCTTTATATTAAGCAAACCAGATGGCATGATTTTCTTGTTTTTTTTTAAAACAAGAAAATCACTCCAACACACTCCAACACTTAGGCAATAATTTAAAAACACATTTTTGTTAGTGAGTCTGCATGATCAGAGGCAGGAGGGATGACCAGGGATGTTCTCTTGATCACTTTGTGAACTGGACCATTTCCCTGTCCTGCTAAGCATTCGAAATGTAAGGAGTACTTTTGGGTGTCAGGGAAAATGCATGGTGTAAAAAGTACATTATTGTCTTTAGGAATGTAGTGGAGTATAAGTAAAAGTTGTCCAAAATATAAATTGTAAAGTACAGATACCCCCAAAAATGACTTAAGTAGTACTGTAAAGCATTTTAACTTAAGTACCTTGCACCACTGGGGAAGGGGCAAGGCAGTGACGGCACTCCACTTTACATTACTACAAAGAATTTGCCTGCAGCTATACTGTAGGTGTGGTGGTATTGTGTATATTTAGTGTTCATTTCCTTTCCACCCGCTCGCTTTTATGTACAGTTTTTCCACCTTGAGGTGTGCGGCAAGATCAAGGAGCCACCTGGGCCAATGACATACCCTATTTTCAAGACAAAGTTAATAAATGTTTTCTTTGATATTCTCGATGGGTTATTGCCCCATGCGTGCAAATCATTTAAGTGATAACACCCTCGAAGCCGGTGTTTGGAGGTCATGTTGGCACGGGTGTTGTTAGGCCCGAGAAGAAGTCAATGTCCGGCAAACCGTGCCAATATATCCTCCAAACACCGGCTTCGAGGGAATTATCACTTTTATACAACGGGTTACCAACATATCCAAATAATTATTTACATATTTTTATAACAAATATTATTTTGATGGATTTATTAATACTATTTCATCCTTCCACAAGATATAGTCCCGACACAAATTCAAAGTTGCTACCCAAGCCGGCTGGTCATTGGTTCTATCGGTTCGGTTGCCAGAGACGCGACCCAGTCGTTCAGTCTTTTTGTTCTATACCTATGGATGCGACCCAGTTGTTCATTCTAAATGTTCCATTGCCATACTGGCTGGCAACGTTCTTATCCCTTGCTTGCTAGCTAGCCAACTACGGCTAACTTACAGTCACGTTGAACAGAACAGCAAAGTAGCTGCATTTGTGTTTGTTTAAGCTATTTTCTAGTGGATAAATTCATAACAATAAGCTATTGATGCACGATTTCACCTCGCGTAGAAAATGTGCTCTCGTCAGGATATTTGTTCAGAGGAGCTAGCCAACAACACAGCTAACACAATCACTTCGTTTTACCTGTTTCTATCGATAGTTCTTTGTATATGTCAATAAAAATGATGCCAGCTGATTCATGATTTTGACAGGCTGAGAAACACTGCCTTCCTGTCTGTCTCATCCCGACTCCCGACACGTTCATTATTATGGGACAGCTGGAGATCGAATTTGAATATTGAAACAATGTTTATACAAAACCCTGCTGTTGAAAACTAAATGTTGGTCTAAAAGAAATGTGAGGTAATGTCTAGATGCTTTTTATAGTGGAGATCAACTTTATAAATTGCCTGGCTGGGCTGATGAGACAGTGGAACAGAGTAAATAGGCATTTTAATGTCATAGATTTAATAACTTGTGGAATAGACAATGGCTGGAATGCTGTTTTAACCAATCACCATTCAGAATTAGAGCCACCCGTTGCATAAGGGAGTCCATAGAAGGGTTCAGCTTTGTTTATGTAAACAAAACAAGGCAACCAAGAGCAATAATGTTCTGTTTGGTTTTTATATTGATAAACCAAACAGAACATTATTGCTCTTGGTTGCCTTGTTTTGGACACATAAACCAACAAGTGTTTCTGGATGAGGGTAAAGTCACGTGACTGTCTGTTAAAGTCCCTTTCTAGCCGTCTGAGAAACTTCCAGGAACTCAAAATAATCCAAGCACATGTTCACATCATCAGAAAAAATTAACTGGACACCGAGCCACTTCTCGCTTGAAAATGGAGAACATTCATAGAGTGGGTCTTAATAAGGGACTTTTCTGACTAGTGTACCCATGATACATTGAGTGAACAGCTGAGTCTGATCACTGAGACCCCCAGTGAGATAAGATGAGATCTGTTTTTAGTCTCACCTCGTTCTCCTTGATTAGTTAAGATCTGGATCTAGTATCACCTCGTTCTCCTTGATTAGTTAAGATCTGGTTCTAGTCTCACCTCATTCTACTTGATTAATCAAGATCTGGTTCTAGTCTCACCTCGTTCTCCTTGATTAATCAAGATCTGGTTCGAGTCTCACCTCGTTCTCCTTGATTAATCAAGATCTGGTTCTAGTCTCACCTCGTTCTCCTTGATCTCGTACTTGGTGACTTGTTTCCCCTGGCTCTTCCTCCGCAGCTTCTTCAGGTCCGTCTGAGAGCGCTCCAGAGAGTCCTGCTTCAGCTTGTGCTCCGTCTGGTACCGCTTGAATGTGGCCTGGATGAGAGATACAAAGGTTAAGATAAGTTTGATGTAGAGATGGAGAGGACTTTTACTGAATGCAAGGATAGGGGATATTGAGGAGAGAGGAGACCATAATTAAGTGTGTACTTACATACCTGCATACGTAGACATGCAGACCCGTACACAAACATGCACACACACACACACTCCTTGTGATTAGATTGTCATTTGCCAAAGTCCTATAGTGGTCAATGTACTTACAGTCATATATTTGACATCCATCTCTGTTTTCCTCTCCAGCTCAGCAATGATTTCATTGTGGAACCGCTTGAACTGAACAGAAAGAATCCAGTTCAAGTCGATATATAAACATTTAACAATAGCATAACCATGGCAAGATGGTGACATCAGAATAAGAGTTGTGTGGCTGAGCCAGAGGAATGTAGCTGTGATAATTGCTTTCTAACTGAGGGGAATTCTAACAACAGGTAGGTCTTATCTACCTCTCCAAATAGTTAAACATTGACTACTTTCTCCTTCCTTCGTTCTCGCAGATATCTCAGAAATAACTAACCATGCTTCGTTGGCATGTCGCTTTACTTGGAGCCCAGTGAAAGACAAGTGGGAGCCTTGTAAAGGCTTTACTACAGTTCTGAATGTGTAATACATGTATACTGTAGTGAGAATACATTTTATTTGATCATATCTCTTCTGATTACTGACCAATACTATAAATATTCATAGATCAAATCATCTTAAATTCAACAATAATCATATTTTCAAAGTTTATCCGCCTCGTGCATAGGATACAATAGGTATAAAACAGTAAAGTGACAGTTTTTCTTGAGAACTCTTTCCCAACAATGCTGGGATCATTTTTTCCCTCATCAATCTACACATAATACCCCATAATGGAAAAGCAAAAACAGGTTTTTATTAATGTTAGTTAATGTATTACAAATAAAAAAACAGAAATACCTTATTTACATAAGTATTCAGACCCTTTGTTATGACACTCAAAATTGAGCTCAGGTGTATCCTGTTTCCATTGATCATCCTTGAGATGTAACTACAACTTGATTGTAGTCCACCTGTGGTAAATTCAATTGATTGGACATGATTTGGAAAGGCACACACCTGTCTATATAAGGTGCTACAGTTGACAGTGCATGTCAGATCAAAAACCAAGCCATGTGGTCGAAGGAATTGTCCATAGAGCTCCAAGACAGGATTGTGTCGAGGCACAGATCTGGGGAAGGGTACCAAAACATGTATGTAGTATTGAAGGTCCCCAAGAACACAGTGGGCTCCATGATTCTTAAATGGAAGAAGTTTGGAACCAGCAAACTCCCATCTGTCTGTGTTGATGGGAGAAACCTCCAGAAGGACAACAATCTCTGCAGCACTCCACCAATCAGGCCTTTGTGGTAGAGTGGCCAGATGGAAACCACTCATCAATAAAAGGCACATGACAGCCCGCTTGGAGTTTGCCGTAAGGAACCTAAAGGCCCCTCGACCATAAGAAACAAGATTCTCTGTTCTGATGAAACCAAGATGGAACTATTTGGCCTGAAGAGTCACGTCTGGAGGAAACCTGGCACCATTCCTATGGTGAAACATGGTGGTGGTTGCAGCATCATACTGTGGGGATATTTTTCAGTGGCAGGGACTGGGAGACTTGTCAGGACCAAGGGAAAGATGAGCAGCGCAAAGTACTGAGAGATCCTGATGACTGGGGCAAAGGTTTACCTTCCAACAGGACAACGACCCTAAGCACACAGCCAAAACAACACAACAGTGGCTTCGGGAGAAGCCTCTGAATGTCCTTGAGTGGCACAGCCAGAGCCCGGACTTGAGCCCGATTGAACATCTCTGACAAGACCTGAAAATAGATGAGCAGCGACGCTCTCCATCCAACCTGACCGACTAGAGAGGATCTGCAGAGAAAAACGGAAGAAACTCCCCAAATAAAGGTGTGCCAAACTTGTAGCGTCATACCCAAGAAGACTCAAGGCTGTAATTGCTGCCAAAGATGCTTCAACAAAGTACTGAGTAAAGGGTCTGAATAATTATGTAAATGTGATATTTCCCTGATTTTTTTTTTGTTGTTGTAAATTTTCAAACATTTCTAAAAACCTGTTTTTGCTTCGTCATTATGGGGTATTGTGTGTAGATTGATGAGAAAAAAAAAACAATTTAGTCAATTTTAGAATAAGGCTGTAACTTAACAAAATGTGGAAAATGTCAATGGGTCTGAATACTTTCCAAATGCACTGTATATAACAATGAAAATAGAATAAAAAAACACAGAAGAAGTACGATGACAGCTGAAGAAACATGAGAATGCACCTGCTTCAGTCTAGACCATCTGTATTGTATAGTATTGTAACTTAGACGTAGTGAGTGATTAGAGATGATACTGTCTAAGAGCTAGTTGTGTCTTGCTCTTGTCACAGTTACAACACCAGTGACACCAACCAGAGTCACTTGATTTCCTAGTCTATGCCAAGCCTCTCACCCCCAGGCCTACACAAGAAACCCGACAGACAAAAGAGAGAGCACACGCTGAAAGGAATCTTGTGTCCAGGTGGGATTTCTCTCTAGGCTTTGTTGTGTTCTTGGTGTGTTTAGAGGATAAAGGAGGTCTGTTAATGACTAAGTCACTGTGAGAAAGAGAGAGTTGGCGTAGAGGACTATGGATATGTGTGTCGACATGAACATCCAACGCAGGTCAAAGAGAATGGTAACCCTTGACTTCAGTCTTCCAGTTAATTAGCGATTAGTTGGTAAAATGGTAATTACATAACAAAAAACTACCAAGAGAAGAAGTGACAGTAGGTCAGCAGGAAAACTTACGTTCTCCTCCAGCTCCTGGTGAACCTTCCTGTGCACCTCAGAGATCTCCATCAGAACCACACCTGTAGAGAAAAGATCATATATCATATTATACAGGTAGCTGACAAAATAAAGGAATCACCAACATAAAGTGACTTAATAGGGTGTTGGGCCACCACGAGCCAGAACAGCTTCAATGTGCCTTGGCATAGACACTACAAGTGTCTGAAACTCTATCGCAACGAACCGCCCTTGCTGTCTCTGCCTGGCCGGTACCCCTCACTCCACTGGGATTCTCTGCCTCTAACCATATTACAGGGGCTGAGTCACTTGCTTACTGGTGCTCTTCCATGGCGTCCCTAGGAGGGGTGCGTCACTTGAGTGGGTTGAGTCACTGACGTGGTCTTCCTGTCTGGGTTGGCGCCCCCCCTTGGGTTGTGCCGTGGCGAAGATCTCTGTGGGCTATACTCGGCCTTGTCTCAGGATGGTAAGTTGGTGGTTGAAGATATCCCTCTAGTGGTGTGGGGGCTGTGCTTTGGCAAAGTGGGTGGGGTTATATCCTGCCTGTTTGGCCCTGTCCGGGGGTATCATCGGACGGGGCCACAGTGTCTCCTGACCCCTCCTGTCTCAACCTCCAGTATTTATGCTGCAGTAGTTTATGTGTCGGGGGGCTAGGGTCAGTCTGTTATATCTGGAGTATTTCTCCTGTCTTATCCGGTGTCCTGTGTGAATTTAAGTATGCTCTCTCTAATTCTTTCTTTCTTTCTCTCTCTCGGAGGACCTGAGCCCTAAGACCATGCCTCAGGACTACCTGGCCTGATGACTCCTTGCTCTCCCCAGTCCACCTGGCTGTGCTGCTGCTCCAGTTTCAACTGTTCTGCCTGCGGCTATGGAACCCTAACCTGTTCAATGAACGTGCTACCTGTCCCAGACCTGCTGTTTTCAACTCTCAAGAGACAGCGGGAGCGGTAGATATACTCGCAATGATCGGCTATGAAAAGCCAATTGACATTTACTCCTGAGGTGCTGACTTGTTGCACCCTCGACAACTACTGTGATTATTATTATTTGACCATGCTGGTCATTTGTGAACATTTGAACATCTTGGCCATGTTCTGTTATAATCTCCACCCGGCACAGCCAGAAGAGGACTGGCCACCCCTCATAGCCTGGTTCCTCTCTAGGTTTCTTCCTAGGTTTTGGCCTTTCTAGGGAGTTTTTCCTAGCCACCGTGCTTCTACACCTACATTGCTTGTGTAACGGATGTGAAACGGCTAGCTTAGTTAGCGGTGGTGCGCGCTAAATAGCGTTTCAATCGGTGACGTCACATGCTCTGAGACCTTGAAGTAGTAGTTCCCCTTGCTCTGCATGGGCCGTGGCTTTTGTGGAGCGATGGGTAACGATGCTTCGTGGGTGACTGTTGTTGATGTGTGCAGAGGGTCCCTGGTTCGAGCCCGGGTATGGGCGAGGGGACAGTCTAAAGTTATACTGTTACATTGATGCTGTTGACCCGCATCACTGGTTGCTGCGGAAAAGGAGGAAGGTCAAAAGGGGGGTGAGTGTAACGGATGTGAAACGGCTAGCTTAGTTAGCGGTGCGCGCTAAATAGCGTTTCAATCGGTGACGTCACTTGCTCTGAGACCTTGAAGTAGTAGTTCCCCTTGCTCTGCAAGGGCCGCGGCTTTTGTGGAGCGATGGGTAACGATGCTTCGTGGGTGACTGTTGTTGATGTGTGCAGAGGGTCCCTGGTTCGCATCTGGGTATGGGCGAGGGGACGGTCTAAAGTTATACTGTTACACTTGCTGTTTGGAGTTTTAGGCTGGGGTTCTGTACAGCACTTTGATATATCAGCTGATGTGAGAAGGGCTATATAAATAAATGTGATTTTGATTTGATTTATTGGAGAGATGAGGCACCGATCTTCCACAAGAAATTCCACAATTTGATGTTTTGTTGTAAAACGCTGTCTCAGGTGCCGCTCCAGAAACTCCCATAAGTGTTCAATTGGGTTGAGATCTGGTGACTGAGACCAGGGCCGTGCACAGACCATTCAGCAGTGGTGTAAAGTACTTCAGTAAAAATACTTCAAAGTACTACTTAGGAAGTTTTTTGGGGTATCTGTACTTGACTTGACTATTTATATTTTCGACAACTTTCACTTTTAATATATATTTATTTTATTATTCATACTTTAACTTTTACTTTTGATAGGTAAGTATATTTTAGCAATTATATTTACTTTAGATTCTTAAGTATATTTAAAAGCAAATACTTTTAGACCTACTCAAGTAGTATTTCCCAGGGTGACTTTCACTTTTACTTGAGTCAATTTCTATTAAGGTATCTTTACTTTTACTCAAGTATGACAATTGGGTACTTCTCTTCACTGCCATTCAGGGGGCAGGTTCATGGGTCAGGTCCCCCACTTGAAAAACAAAATGACTTCCATAATTCACATCTCAAAATTCATAATATACCAAATGCCTGTAGCAAAAACAAATGTTGAGCATAGGCCTATTTATTTCTGCAACAACACAGTCACTCAACATCACAAATTGTAAGCAAGCTAGTTACAGTGCCTCCTAAACAGATGATCGACATCGGGGAAAGATGGTGAGCTATCAGCTAATCATTGACGTTGATGATTGATGTAGATCTGCAAGTTAGCTAGCTCAATTTTTTATTTTACTGATTGTGATTTATCTTCAATGCTTGTATCAAATAATAACTTCATAATATAATACTCATAATCTACTAACTCAAGCTAGAGGCTTGTGTGTATATTTATTATGGTGGTAAGCTCGAGTGTAGTCGACCTGTGTTGCTGCTAACTCTAGAAGAAACTGATGGAGTTGGATCAGAGGGTTGTTGATACTGCCGCTCCTCTCTATGTCTTTCTGCTTCTCTCTGCTGCATGTATCAGCCAACCAGACCAAATATTGATGATGATGTAGGTTAAATCAAGTGTTATAAAGTGAGAATCAAATGTTATGCTGTTGTGGCAGTAATGTTGATATTAAAACTAGGTAGCTAGCTACACACACTCAAATGGTGACCACATCCCTCAACCCATGCATGTATGGATACAGGGCCTGCGATCTCCATAAAGGGCAGACTGGGATAATAACACAACCAGGAGTGTGCGAGCTCCGTACAGGGCAGACCAACAGGCGCAACCAACGGACAGGGACGGAGTTTACATACACCTTAGCCAAATACATTTAAACTCAGTTTTTCACAATTCCTGACATTTAATCCTAGTGAAAATTCCCTGTCTTATGTCAGTTAGGATCACCACTTTATTTTAAGAATGTGAAATGTCAGAATAATAGTAGAGAGAATGATTTATTTCAGCTTTTATTTCTTTCACCGCATTCCCAGTGGGTCAGAAGTTTACATTCACTCAATTCGTATTTGGTAGCATTGCCTTTCAATTGTTGAACCTAGGTCAAACGTTAAGGATAGCCTTCCACAAGTTTCCCACAATAAGTTGGGTGAATTTTGGCCCATTCCTCCTGACAGAGCTGGTGTAACTGAGTCAGGTTTGTAGGCCTCCTTGCTCGCACACGCTTTTTCAGTTCTGCCCACAAATTTTCTATAGGATTGAGGTCAGAGCTTTGTGATGGCCACTCCAATACCTTGACTTTGATGTCCTTAAGCCATTTTTCCACAACTCGTGACCAAGCTTTAACTTCCTGACTGATGTCTTGAGATGTTGCTTCAATATATCCACATCATTTCCCGTCCTCATGATGCCATCTATTTTGTGAAGTGCACCAGTCCATCCTGCAGCAAAGCACCCCCACAACATGATGCTGCCACCCCTGTGCTTCACGGTTGGGATGGTGTTCTTCGGCTTGCAAGCCTCCTCCTTTTTCCTCCAAACATAACAATGGTCATTATGGCCAAACAGTTCTATTTTTGTTTCATCAGACCAGAGGACATTTCTCCAAAAAGTAGGATCTTTGTCCCCATGTGCAGTTGCAAACTGTAGTCTGGCTTTTTAATGGCGGTTTTGGAGCAGTGGCTTCTTCCTTGCTGAGCGGTCTTTCAGGTTATGTCGATATAGGACTCGTTTTACTGTAGATATAGATACTTTTGTACCTGTTTCCTCCAGCATCTTCACACGGTCGTTTGCTGTTGTTCTGGGATTTATTTGCACTTTTCGAACCAAAGTACGCTCATCTCCTTCCTGAGCGGTATGACGGCTGTGTGGTCCCATGGTGTTTATACTTGCGTACTATTGTTTGTACAGATGAACGTGGTACCTTCAGGCGTTTGGAAATTGCTCCCAAGGATGAACCAGACTTGTGGAGGTCTACAATATTTTTGGTGATGTCTTGGCTGATTTCTTTTGATTTTCCCATGGTGTCAAGCAAAGAGGTACTGAGTTTGAAGGTAGGCCTTGAAATACTTCCACAGGTACACCTCCAATTGACTCAAATGATGCCAATTAGCCTATCAGAAGCTTCTAAAGCCATGACATCATTTTCTGGAATTTACCAAGCTGTTTAAAGGCACAATCAACGTAGTGCATGTGAACTTCTGACCCACTGGAATTGTGATACAGTGAAATAATCTGTCTGTAAACAATTGTTGGAAAAAATACTTGTGTCATGCACAAAGTAGATGTCCAAACCGACTTTCCAAAAGTATAGTTTGATAACAAGAAATATGTGGAGTGGTTGAAAAAACAAGCTTTAATGACTCCAACCTGAGTGTATGTAAACTTCCGACTTCAACTGTATCTGCGGTATGCAGGTAAACGACATCTAGCCTGGTTTCCAGTCATAGAGAAACACATTCAATATTTCTGTGATACTGCCAGTCTATTTCTTCTTGCGTCAACATTATGTTATCTTATTTGGCAAGGCCAGGATATATCAGTGGTGAATCAATGCAGAAACTTTAAGACAACCAGGCTAAAGGAAACTATTGCGTTTAAATATGTGGAGGACATCTATAACCCTTTTTCCTCAAGTTGCTTGGCGGCAACAACGTCCCTGATAGCCTGGCCGGCATGGTACTGGCTGAGACTTCACGAGGAGAACAATGGGTTTTCACAAAGTTGTTGTATCTGCTCTTTCCCTATGCTTACACAAGCAATGTTGACTTTAGGGGTGAAGAACAAACCAAAACATCATGTGTATTTTATGTTTCATCAAGTCATGAGGAGTTTTTACATACTGCATGGATGAGATTTAATTTTGACACAGTAGTGTTTGAACAGTGGTAACTCAGTAGTTGCCATTGACCTGACACAGAGACAGAAAAATCCCCATTGAGAGAACCCACATTGAACGCCATAGAGGAACAATAGCAGTCACTACAGTCAACAGAAGCAGACAATAACAGCGGGACAATTTACAGTACAGACACAGACACAACGAGGTGACATCTAGAGGTTATGTAGCCTAGCCATATTTTTTTGAATGAGTTATAATTGCATTCTATAACCACCTGCCACTAGAACCACCTAGCTACCACTAGAAGGTCTGCTTTTTACAAAACGTTATATTGTATAGTCTTAGTTTGTAATGATTTTAAATATTTTCTGCAAACACCTGCAACAAGTAAACCATCCACCCACTCCTATCACCTCAGTATTAATTCAGTTATAATCACAACTGCGCCTGTGGGACCATATAAACAGAATCTACCCAAACAAACTGAGCATACATACATTAGGTAAGCACGCACAAACACACGCGCACGCACACACACACACACACACACACACACACACACACACACACACACACACACACACACACCTGGCGTGATCCCAGACCTGCTGAGACAGAGCTGTACCTCTCGGGCTGCCTGCAGCTACAACAACATTGCCCTCTGAAGGTCAACAGAACGTACTGGTAAATGCTGCCATTGTACGGCAGAAGGGAGAGAGCAATAGGAGGGAGGTGGGCTCTTGGCAGGCTGTTTATACTGCACCAACAACAGCCTGCTGCAGAGTGAGAGGGCTGGTGTGTAGTGAGAGGGCTTGTTTTCAAACAGGTTACAAAGTGAGAGGGCTGGTATTCGTATCGACACACACCTGCTAATTTCCTCTCTGACCTCTCTGAGAACCAACTAACGAGCCACATATTCTGTCCGTATGTATAGCAGAACATGAGAAACGGTGATACTGTAATTAATGCTGAAAAAAAACTAGATGACTTCACCAAACTGAAATTAACTTATGTTCACATGTTGATGGGTGGAGAGCAGCCGATCATTACATAACATCTGTGGTCAAGAGTACACACATCCTCTATTGGACTAAGAGGGACTAAATGTTGAAAAACCCTCCGTTTGAAATTAATGCAGTGGTTAAATCAGGCTATCCTGCTATCACGCATAATACATCTGGGTGAAGAGCATTGTGGACTATACCCTTTAGAAAGGTTAAGCATCCCATATGAATTGTCCTCTTGAGGTTGTGACTTGTTCTGACTGACTATCCCCTACTCATCTCTCTCTCTCTCTCTCTCCCTCTCTATCCTTCCCCTCTCTCTCAGACCTCCCCTCTCTTATTCCTCTCCCCCCTCTCTCTCCCTCTCTATCCCTCCCCTCTCTCTCAGACCTCCCCTCTCTTATTCCTCTCCCCCCTCTCTCTCTCCCTCTCTATCCTTCCCCTCTCTCTCTCCCTCTCTATCCTCCCCTCTCTCTCAGACCTCCCCTCTCTTATTCCTCTCCCCCCTCTCTCTCTCCCTCTTGATCCCCCCCCCCCCCCCCCCCCCTCCATCCCTGTACTCCTCTCCATCGTATGCTGTGTTAACCAGGCATATGACTAGGTAATGACATTTGACCCTGTAATCCTCCACATGGCTCTGGTCTTAGTCTCAGCAATCTGTGTGCTACAATGTTTAAAAACTAGGGGGGGAAAGACATCTCTCTCTCTCTATCTCTTTCTTTCTAAAACATTACAAAGGCATCTGTTCCTGCTGTCTCCAGATTGACCTACCCAGGAAAGGATACATAGTATTGTTCATAATACTGTATACATAGGCCTATGTGTACATCTCTAAACATTGCTACATCTAAAATAAAAGAATTCATAAAACCAGCCTTATGTTCAGCGGAATTACACCCACAATAATAAAAGGCTTCCCCGTTTGACTGTTTGTGTCTGTTTGTGGTGGATCCTTTCTGGAACCACCCACTAATGACAATGAGACTTTTACCCCAGACTTATCACAGTCAGTCTGTCTTTAGATAGTTAATGGTGGCATCACTGGTAGAGGTCTCATTGTGATACTGTCTGGTTTTTACAGTGACTTTATAACGACTTGATCATTATTATAGAAACATCCTAGGGTTGGGCAGTGTACTGTGTATACCATATCCTGGGAATTTTTCCAATACCGTCAATACCGTTTTTTAATAAATTTGAAAATTTTTATTTTTTAAATAATGCAGTCAACTTGTGCACTAGGTAATAGATACGTTTCTCAAGACAGCCTATTTGAGCCAGTCACGTGTGTTTGTTTACAAAGAAGCACAATGAGCAAAACGGGAGTTTCATGAGGTGAGTCACTCCTGCTGCAGCGCAACTTAAGGGAGGTGATCGAGTTACGTGTCACGTTCTGACCTTAGTTCCTTTGTTATGTCTTTGTTTTAGTTTGGTCAGGGCATGAGTTGGGGTGGGTAGTCTATGTTCTTTTTTCTATGTTGGGTTTATGTGTTTGGCCTGGTATGGTTCACAATCAGAGGCAGGTGTCGTTCGTTGTCTCTGATTGAGAATCATACTTAGGTAGCCTGAATTCCCCATTTTAGTTGTGGGTGATTGTTTTCTGTTTTGTGTCTGAACCAGACAGAACTGTTTCGGTGACATTTTTCGTTCTCTTGTTGTTTTTGTATTTAAGTGTTCTGTTCTATTAAGTATCATGAACACTTACCACGCTGCGTATTGGTCCGATCTCTCATACTCCTCGTCAGAGGAGGACGAATCCCGTTACATTACGCTTGTATGAAATTCACTACACTACCAATGTCTATCCCCTATATATCTTCTAATTATTAAATGAACTATCTAAGATGTGCCAAATAAATTCTCTGCAGCAGGTTTTTGCTAACTTGCTGATGTTAGCTAAGCAGCTGACTTTAGCGTGCAAGATAAAGCTTCTTCGTAACAGCAGCAGAGACAATCCCTTCCTTTATTAAGATCTCTGCTGTCTAATATTTGTTTTGTGTGTGATGCAAACTGTGTTTTGGGATAGCTACTGGCGTAACTTTAAGCAGGGTTGTCTTAGTAGTTCATATTAGCATGCGCCCGTTAGCATTTACCTAGCATCCGCTATGGGAATTGCTTAACACTTGTTAGCATTTTGTATTTGTTAACTGATATTTTTGGGCCTTTTCGTGACGTTCAAATTTTTTGAGGCTGGTTATACAGTATATCCTGAGATGGAACCGTCATGGAATGAAGGTATGGAAATCTGGATCCTGCCCAACCTTACACCCTGACACCTATGTGTTATAGCCTTTATGTTTAATGGTGGTGTTGATAGCACATAAAACTAAGCCTGTCACCTTTCACATTCTTATCAGGTGATGTGGTTTATGAACGGTGCAGGCCTCTGCCAAAAGAATACCTGACATTTTCTCATAAGTGTAATAAGGAAACATTGTGAGCAAATTCTTAATCTTATTCGATGACGAATCACAATACATTTCAACAGGTGATCTGTTCAGGTTATTCATATGTACCAGTTTTATTACTACAGTCCCTTCAGAAAGTATTCATAGCCCATGACTTATTCCACATTTTGTTGTGCTACAACCTGAACTCAGAATTGATTAAGTCTTTTTTTTCTTCTCACATCTACACACAATTCCCCATAATGACGAAGTGAAAACATGTTTTAGAAATGTTTGCAAACTTATTGAAAATGAAATACAGAAATATCTCATTTACGTAAGTTGTCCCACCGCTGAGTCAATACTTTGTAGAAGCATCTTTGGCATCGATTACAGCTGTGAGTCTTTCTGGGTAAGTCTCTAAGAGCTTTCCACACCTGGATTGTGCAACATTAGCCCATTAGTCAAAACTGTAACTCGGCCACTCAGGAATATTCACTGTCTTCTTGGTAAGCAACTCCAGTGTAGCTATGGCCTTGTGTTTTAGGTTATTGTCCTAATGAAAGGTAAATGTGTCACGTCTGCTCCCGCTCTTCCCCCTCTGGCGCTTGAGAGTGCCAGGCTGCCCTGCATCACGCACTCCTATGATCCATTACGCACACCTGCCTTCCCTCGTCATGCGCATCAGGGATATTGGACTCACCTGGACTTTTTTGTCTTTGTTTTCTTGTATGCTTATTAAATGTTTGACTCCCCGTACCTGCTTCGTCTCTCCAGTGTCATTCCATGTGACAAAATTAATCTCCCAGTGTGTGACGGAAAGCAGACTGAAGCAGGTTTTCTTCTAGGATTTTGCCTGTGCTTAGCTCTATTCGGTTTCTTTTTTATCCTGAAAAACTCCCGAATCCTTAACGATTACAAGCATACCCATAACATGATGCAGCCACACCTATGCTTGAAAATATGGGGAGTGTGTCATGTACTGTCATGTTGTGTCTTGTCTCTGTCCTTTCCCTTCACCCTGTCTCCCTCTGCTGGTCGTTATTAGGTTACCTTTTCTCCCCCGCTTTCCCCCAGCTGTTCCTTGTCTCCTCCTGACTACCTCGTCACCCCGTTTCCCACCTGTTCCCTTTTTCCCTCTGATTAGTCCCCTATATCTCTCTCTGTTTTTGTTCCTGTCTTTGTCGGATTCTTGTTTGTTGTGTTTCATGCCTGAACCAGACTGTCGTCATGTTTGCTGTAACCTTGTCTTGTCCTGTCGGAATCTGCCGGTCCGTCTGAGCCTACTTATGTTTGGTAATTAAAGAAGCTCTGTTTAAGTTAATTCGCTTTTGGGTCCTCATTCACGCTCCGTAACAGAAGAATCCGACCAAGAATGGACCCAGCGACTTCGGATCCTCTCCACTCAGCCGTCGGGATCCAGGGAGCGATGCTAGGCAGACACGATCAGGAATTGTCTGCTGCTCGACATGCCGTTGAGACCCTGGCCACCCAAGTCTCCAACCTCACAGAACAGGTTCACCATCTCCGCCTCGATCCACCGGCCACTTCCAGGGCTTTCGAATCTCCGGAGCCCAGAATCAATAACCCGCCGTGTTACTCTGGGGAGCCCACTGAATGCCGCTCGTTCCTCACCCAGTGTGATATTGTGTTTTCTCTCCAGCCCTACACTTTCTCCAGGAGCACTGCTCGTGTCGCCTACGTCATATCTCTCCTTATTGGACGGGCTCGTGAGTGGGGCACGGCAATCTGGGAGGCAAGGGCTGAGTGTACTAACCAGTATCAGGACTTTAAGGAGGAGATGATACAGGTTTTTGATCGATCTGTTTTTGGGGAGGAGGCTTCCAGGGCCCTGTCTTCCCTATGTCAAGGTAATCGATCCATAACAGACTACTCTATTGAGTTTCGCACTCTTGCTGCCTCCAGTGGCTGGAACGAGCCGGCTTTGCTCGCTCGTTTTCTGGAGGGTCTCCGCGCAGAGGTAAAGGATGAGATTCTCTCCCGGGAGGTTCCTTCCAGCGTGGATTCCTTGATTGAACTCGCTATTCGCATTGAGCGACGGGTTGATCTTCGTCACCGAGCTCGTGGAAAGGAGCTCGCGTTCTCCGTTGCCCCCCTCTCCGCATCACTACCATCTTCCTCTGCCGGCTCGGGTGCTGAGCCCATGCAGCTGGGAGGTATCCGCATCTCGACTAAGGAGAGGGAACGGAGAATCACCAACCGCCTCTGTCTCTATTGCGGTTCCGCTGGTCATTTTGTCACTTCATGTCCAGTAAAAGGCCAGAGCTCATCAGTAAGCGGAGGGCTACTGGTGAGCGCTACTACTCCTGTCTCTCCTTCAAGATCCTGCACTACCTTGTCGGTCCATCTACGCTGGACCGGTTCGTCAGCTTCCTGCAGTGCCTTAATAGACTCTGGGGCGGAGGGCTGTTTTATGGACGAGACCTGGGCTCGGGAACATGACATTCCTCTCAGACAGTTAAAGGAGCCCACGGCCTTGTTCGCCCTGGATGGTAGTCCTCTCCCCAGGATTCAGCGTGAGACGCTACCTTTAACCCTCACTGTTTCTGGTAATCATAGTGAAACCATTTCTTTTTTAATTTTTCGTTCACCTTTTACACCTGTTGTTTTGGGCCATCCCTGGCTAGTTTGTCATAATCCTTCCATTAATTGGTCTAGTAATTCTATCCTCTCCTGGAACGTCTCTTGTCATGTGAAATGTTTAATGTCTGCTATCCCTCCTGTTTCCTCTGTCTCTTCTTCACAGGAGGAGCCTGGTGATTTGACAGGGGTGCCGGAGGAATATCACGATCTGCGCACGGTGTTCAGTCGGTCCAGGGCCACCTCTCTTCCTCCACACCGGTCGTATGATTGTAGTATTGATCTCCTTCCGGGAACCACCCCCCCCCCCCGGGGTAGACTATACTCTCTGTCGGCTCCCGAACGTAAGGCTCTCGAAGATTATTTGTTTGTAGCTCTTGACGCCGGTACCATAGTCCCCTCCTCCTCTCCCGCCGGAGCGGGGGTTTTTTTTGTCAAGAAGAAGGACGGGTCTCTGCGCCCCTGCATAGATTATCGAGGGCTGAATGACATAACAGTGAAGAATCGTTATCCGCTTCCTCTTATGTCTTCAGCCTTCGAGATCCTGCAGGGAGCCAGGTTTTTCACTAAGTTGGACCTTCGTAACGCTTACCATCTCGTGCGCATCAGGGAGGGGGACGAGTGGAAGACGGCGTTTAACACTCCGTTAGGGCACTTTGAATACCGGGTTCTTCCTTTCGGCCTCGCTAACGCTCCAGCTGTCTTTCAGGCATTAGTCAATGATGTCCTGAGAGACATGCTGAACATCTTTGTTTTCGTTTACCTTGACGACATCCTGATTTTTTCACCGTCACTCCAGATTCATGTTCAGCACGTTCGACGTGTCCTCCAGCGCCTTTTAGAGAATTGTCTTTTTGTGAAGGCTGAGAAGTGCTCTTTTCATGCCTCCTCCGTCACATTTCTCGGTTCTGTTATTTCCGCTGAAGGCATTAAGATGGATCCCGCTAAGGTCCAAGCTGTCATTGATTGGCCCGCCCCTAAGTCACGCGTCGAGCTGCAGCGCTTTCTCGGCTTCGCGAACTTCTATCGTCGTTTCATCCGTAATTTCGGTCAGGTGGCAGCTCCTCTCACAGCCCTTACTTCTGTCAAGACGTGCTTTAAGTGGTCCGTTTCCGCCCAGGGAGCTTTTGATCTCCTCAAGAATCGTTTTACATCCGCTCCTATCCTTGTTACACCTGACGTCTCTAGACAGTTCGTTGTCGAGGTTGACGCGTCAGAGGTGGGCGTGGGAGCCATTCTTTCTCAGCGCTCCCTCTCTGACGACAAGGTCCACCCATGCGCGTATTTTTCTCATCGCCTGTCGCCGTCGGAACGTAACTATGATGTGGGAAACCGCGAACTGCTCGCCATCCGGTTAGCCCTAGGCGAATGGCGACAGTGGTTGGAGGGGGCGACCGTTCCTTTTGTCGTTTGGACTGACCATAGGAACCTTGAGTACATCCGTTCTGCCAAACGACTTAATGCGCGTCAGGCGCGTTGGGCGCTGTTTTTCGCTCGTTTCGAGTTCGTGATTTCTTATCGTCCGGGCTCTAAGAACACCAAGCCTGATGCTTTATCTCGTCTCTTCAGTTCTTCAGTAGCCTCCACTGACCCCGAGGGGATTCTCCCTGAGGGGCGTGTTGTCGGGTTGACTGTCTGGGGAATTGAGAGGCAGGTAAAGCAAGCGCTCACTCACACTCCGTCGCCGCGCGCTTGTCCTAGGAACCTTCTTTTCGTTCCCGTTCCTACTCGTCTGGCCGTTCTTCAGTGGGCTCACTCTGCCAAGTTAGCCGGCCACCCTGGCGTTCGGGGTACGCTTGCTTCCATTCGCCAGCGTTTTTGGTGGCCCACCCGGGAGCATGACACGCGTCGTTTCGTGGCTGCTTGTTCGGTCTGCGCGCAGACTAAGTCCGGTAACTCCCCTCCTGCCGGCCGTCTCAGGCCGCTTCCCATTCCCTCTCGACCGTGGTCTCACATCGCCTTAGATTTTGTCACCGGACTGCCTTCGTCAGCGGGGAAGACTGTTATTCTTACGGTTGTCGATAGGTTCTCTAAGGCGGCTCATTTCATTCCCCTTGCTAAGCTTCCTTCTGCTAAAGAGACGGCACAAATCATCATCGAGAATGTTTTCAGAATTCATGGCCTTCCGTCAGACGTCGTTTCGGACAGAGGTCCGCAATTCACGTCTCAATTTTGGAGGGAGTTTTGCCGTTTGATTGGGGCTTCCGTTAGTCTCTCTTCCGGCTTTCACCCCCAGTCTAACGGTCAAGCAGAACGGGCCAATCAGACTATTGGTCGCATCTTACGCAGTCTTTCTTTTCGCAACCCTGCGTCTTGGTCAGAACAGCTCCCCTGGGCAGAATACGCCCACAACTCGCTTCCTTCGTCTGCGACCGGGCTATCTCCTTTTCAGAGTAGCCTCGGGTACCAGCCTCCGCTGTTCTCATCTCAGTTCGCCGAGTCCAGCGTCCCCTCCGCTCAGGCTTTTGTCCAACGTTGCGAGCGCACCTGGAAGAGGGTCAGGTCTGCACTTTGCCGTTATAGGACGCAGACTGTGAGGGCTGCTAATAAGCGTAGAACTAAGAGTCCTAGATATTGTCGCGGTCAGAGAGTTTGGCTCTCCACTCAGAACCTTCCCCTTAAGACGGCTTCTCGCAAGTTGACCCCGCGGTTCATTGGTCCGTTCCGTATTTCTCGGGTCATTAATCCTGTCGCAGTTCGACTTCTTCTTCCGCGATACCTTCGTCGCGTCCACCCGGTCTTCCATGTCTCCTGCATCAAGCCCGTCCTTCGCGCCCCCGCTCGTCTTCCCCCCCCCCCCCCATCCTTGTCGAGGGCGCACCCATCTACAGGGTCCGTAGAATTTTGGACATGCGTCCTCGGGGCCGTGGTCACCAGTACCTCGTAGATTGGGAGGGGTACGGTCCTGAGGAGAGGAGTTGGGTTCCCTCTCGGGACGTGCTGGACCGTGCGCTGATCGAGGATTTCCTCCGTTGCCGCCAGGTTTCCTCCTCGAGTGCGCCAGGAGGCGCTCGGTGAGTGGGGGGGTACTGTCATGTACTGTCATGTTGTGTCTTGTCTCTGTCCTTTCCCTTCACCCTGTCTCCCTCTGCTGGTCGTTATTAGGTTACCTTTTCTCCCCCGCTTTCCCCCAGCTGTTCCTTGTCTCCTCCTGACTACCTCGTCACCCCGTTTCCCACCTGTTCCCTTTTTCCCTCTGATTAGTCCCCTATATCTCTCTCTGTTTTTGTTCCTGTCTTTGTCGGATTCTTGTTTGTTGTGTTTCATGCCTGAACCAGACTGTCGTCATGTTTGCTGTAACCTTGTCTTGTCCTGTCGGAATCTGCCGGTCCGTCTGAGCCTACTTATGTTTGGTAATTAAAGAAGCTCTGTTTAAGTTAATTCGCTTTTGGGTCCTCATTCACGCTCCGTAACAGAGTGGTACTCAGTAATGTGTTGTATTGGATTTGTCCCAAACATAACACTTTGTGTTCAGCACAAAAAGTTAATTGCTTTGCCACATTTGTTTTGTATTGCTTTACTGCCTTGTTGCAAACAAGAGGCATGTTTTGGAATATTTTTATTCTGTAAAGGCTTCTTTCTTTTCACTCATCTAAATTGGAATGAATAACTTCACCATGCTCAAAGGGACATTTTCAAAAACATAATTCCACTTATTATGGAGTATTGTGTGTAGGCCAGTGACAGGAAATCTCAATGTAATCAACTTTAAATGTAGGCTGTAACACAACATAATGTGGTCACGGTGTGAGACGACTGTATACTACTATACTATTAGTTAGTATTGGAGTGAACTAAAACAGTTGTATCTATGGCTGATTGAGCTAGGTGTGGTTACCTCATACACAGTGCCCAAAACAGTGACATTTGAACTTTGAGATCGTAACTCTCCACTTTGAGATAGTCCTCACTCTCATAAAACAATAATGATAACTCTTACAGGGTGCATTATAGAACATGTCACAGCATGAGTCTGATGCCATATGAACAACACCTATTTGAGTCACGGCCAATGATATTGCAATCTTGAAGCCACACATTCCAATGGCAGGAAGGGAGAGTTAGTGTTTTGATGTTGCCATGGTTGGAAGTCTTCGTTCTCTGATATTACTTGGATATGAATCAGACATCGGTGGCACTCAGGTCAGGACATTAGCGCTAACATGCAAACCCACCCACCCACCCACCCACCCACCCACCCACCCACCCACCCACACACACACACACACACACACACACACACACACACACACACACACACACACACACACACACACACACACACACACACACACACACACACACACACACACACTCCCTATGGTACTGATGCTACTGAACCTTGACTGAACTAATGGAAGGCGAAATGCTGACCAGAATCCTCCAGGCAACCCATCCATGGAGGACATGAGTTTAGAGACTGTTTCTTTAGAAACTGGATTTAGAAGTAGATAAAAAAAATGTTTTTGCAAGGACATAGGAGGAGATTAAGAAACACCAAATTCCACAATTTGGCACTTGTTAAGTGATGTGTCACAAGATAGGTGGGAGAGTAATTTCCCAGGAGGATGTATCACATCATAATATCTCCTACATCAGATTTATGTGTGTTGTACACACAATGGCACCAAGCAATTCAACAACAGTAGTAAACTCACTTCAAATAGAAAGGCCACAAACACACCATCAGGAAAATGTGCTAAAATCAACATTTGGCTTCACTTTGCCCATGCATAAAATGTACAAATAAAAAACAGATTGTTCTTTGAAGATTAGGGTAATGGAGGGGGAAAAACACCCATATTATGAAAACTTTGGGTTTAACAGATGCTGGATAGAGCAAGGGTGTGTGGGGCAAGGGAGGATGTGTGGGGTCAGGGTGGCCATGGGATTGTTTGGAGAGCGAAAGGAGCGTGACAGAGTGGAGAGCCTAAGGCATCATGGGTGAATGAGCAGCCAGCCAATGGCTGGCCCTGGCTGCCTACCGTTCTCCCTATGAAGTGTTCACTTGCTCACTTGTCTTCATGAAGTGTGCAGTCCCTCTCATAGATTTAAATGCTTTGGATAGATTGGTGAAAGCATGGATTCCAAGGACGTTGGAAGTTGTTTGCGCACCTTTAAAGTTCAGATGGGCTACATAGAATAGTAACTGTAATCTGGACATGGACTGTAAGCCTATAATCTCTAACATGTGGATAAATACAATATTAACTCCTGCACAATTAAGTATTTCATGCAGTGAAATTTTGTCTCAGGAACAGTATGATTTATCTATTTCAGCATCGCTTGAGAGAATGCGAATGCACAGTAAGGGAACGCAATCTTTTTCAGGGATTGACAGTTACATAAAAGCTGACAGTATTTCAACAACATAAATTAATCCTAGACTAACTGAAATCTTATCAGAAACATGTTTGATCATTTTCACAGCTTTTAGTTTCCTTAAAACCAGTCAAACTGATGTCATTTGGACATTTTGCACAGGAGGAATCTTGCGTTTTCTCCAGGCCCCTAAACGTCCTCGCTCCGAAGGAAAAGCAGAATGAAAGAAAATTTTACTGATGTCAGATTATTGATGCATTCATTCCATCGATTTATGACATTATTCTGGTAAGCACCACTGGAGGACCTGAGCCCTAGGACCATACCTCAGGACTACCTGGCATGATGACTCCTTGCTGTCCCCAGTCCACCTGGCCGTGCTGCTGCTCCAGTTTCAACTGTTCTGCCTGCGGCTATGGAACCCTAACCTGTTCAATGAACGTGCTACCTGTCCCAGACCTGCTGTTTTCAACTCTCTAGAGACAGCAGGAGCGGTAGTTATACTCGCAATGATCGGCTATGAAAAGCCAACTGACATTTACTCCTGAGGTGCTGACTTACTGCACCCTCGACAACTACTGTGATTATTATTATTTGACCATGCTGGTCATTTATGAACATTTGAACATCTTGGCCATGTTCTGTTATAATCTCCACCCGGCACAGCCAGAAGAGGACTGGCCACCCCTCATAGCCTGGTTCTTCTCTAGGTTTCTTCCTAGGTTTTGGCCTTTCTAGGGAGTTTTTCCTAGCCACCATGCTTCCACACCTGCATTGCTTGCTGTCTGGGGTTTTAGGCTGGGTTTCTGTACAGCACTTTGAGATATCAGCTGATGTAAGAAGGGCTATATAAATACATTTGATTTGATTTGATTTAGATAGTGGGCGTGGTCAATTGCGCTCCTCTTGGCCGCAGAGACTAAATCTAGCCGTTTTAAAGCTAGTTCCCTAAAATTCTACATATTTTGTCATGGGCCTGAGTGAAACATTTTAGTTTGATTGCAAATGCCATCAATTTTCTCATGAGACTGAGAGGAAAATTGCAGTTTCAAAGCTAATTTCCTGCAATTCTACATATTTTGCCATGGGGCACAGAGAATCTTATGCTATTTGAGTGACTCAAATTTTTTTTTAAATCAATGGAGGCCAAATGCCATGACATTTAAAAAAAATGATTTTCCCTGACCGTCTAGCTTTTTATTTTGGTGATTCCTAGTTCTCAAAGATGATATTAATTTAAAATATATTGCTCCAATATATTTTTTTACATACTTTTTTGTATATACCTGTACTACATGACCATAAGTATGTGGACACCTGCTCGTAGAACATCTCATTCCAAAACTAGTATATATATATATATATATATATATATATATATATATATATATATATATATATATATATATATTAGAGGAATTTTCTTTATTTGTACTATTTTCATTTTTTTTTTTATTAATAGTGAAGTGCAAAACTATGAAATAACACATACAGAATCATGTAGTAACCAATAGAGTGTTAAACAAATCAAAATACATTTTAGATTTTAGATTCTTGAGAAAAATGTTATTTTCTCATTTTATTCAACTGTTACAGTACTATGCACCTGAAAAAAAGATAGCTCAGATGTGCGAGTGAATTTTGAATGTTATATTTTAGATTCACTTGTTGGCTGCTTTTCCTTCACTCTGCGGTCCAACTCATCACAAACCATCTCAATTGGGTTGAGGCTGGGTGATTGTGGAGGCCAGATCATCTGATGCAGCACTCCATCACTCTCCTTCTTGGTCAAATACCCCTTACACAGCCTGGAGGTGTGTTGGGTCATTGTACTGTTGAACAACAACTGATAGTCCCACTAAGCGCAAACCAGATGGGATGGCGTATTGTTGCAGAATGCTGTGGTAGACATGCTGGTAGGGTCTGCCTTGAATTCTACATAAATCACTGACAGTGTCACCAGCAAAGCAACCTCACACCTCCTCCTCCTCCATGCTTCATGTTGAGAACAACACATGCGGGGATCATCTGTTCACCTACTCCGTGTCTCACAAAAATACGGCAATTGGAACCAAAAATCTCAAATGTGGACTCATCAGAACAAAAAAATTATTTCCACCGGTCGAATGTCCATTGCTCGTGTTTCTTGGCCCAAGCCTTCTTATTGGTGTCCTTTAGTAGTGGTTTCTTTGCAGCAATTAGAACATGAAGGTGGAGACTCATGGAGTCTCCTCTGAACAGTTGATGTTGAGGTGTGTCTGTTACTCTGTGTTTCATCATAGTGCTTGTTGGTTTTTGCAACTGCACTCAAAGAAACTTTCTCAGTTCTTGACATTTTCCGTATTGACTGACCTTCATGTCTTAAAGTGATGATGGACTGTCATTTCTCTTTGCTTATTTGAGCTGTTCTTGACATAATATGGACTTGGTCTTTTACCAAATAGGGTTATCTTCTGTATACCACCCCTATCATGTCACAACTGAACTCATTAAGAAGGAAAGAAATTCCACAAATTAACTTTTAACAAGGTACACCCGTTAATTGAAATGTATTCCATGTGACTACCTCATGAAGCTGGTTGAGAGAATGCCAAGCATGTGCAAAGCTGTCATCAATTTGTTTAACACTTTTTTTTGTTATACATGATTCCATTAGTTTTATTTGATCGTTTTGATTTCATCGATATTACTCTACAATGTAGAAAATAGTAAAAATAAAGAAAAACCCTGGAATGTGTAGCTGTGTCTAGACTTTTGACTGGTACTGTATATATACAGTGCATTTGGAAAGTATTCAGACCCCTTGACCTTTTCCACATTTTGTTACGTTACAGCCTTATTCTAAAATGTATTAAAAAAAAATCTACACAAAATACCCCTTATGACAAACCTAAAACAGGGTTTTAGAAATGTTTGTAAATATAAATATAAATAAATATATACATTTATTTAAGAAATATGAAATACCTTATTTACATAATTATTCAGACCCTTTGCTATAAGACTCGAAATTGAGCTCAGGTGCATCCTGTTTCCATTGACCACCTTGAGATGTTTCTACAACTTGATTGGAGTCCACCTGTGGTAAATTCAATTGATTGGACATGATTTGGAAAGGCATACACCTGTCTATATAAGCTCCCACAGTTGACAGGGTATGTCAGAGCAAAAACCAAGCCATGAAGTCGAAGGAATTGTCTGTAGAGCTCCAAGACAGGATTGTGTCGAGGCACAGATCTGGGGAAGGGTACTAAAACATTTATGTAGCATTGAAGGTCCCCAAGAACACAGTGGGCTCCATGATTCTCAAATGGAAGAAGTTTGTAACCACCAAACTCCCATCCCTCTGTGGAGATGGGAGAACCTTCCAGAAGGACAACCATCTCTACAGCACTCCACCAATTAGGCCTTTGTGGTAGAGTGGCCAGACGGAAGCCACTCCTTAGTAAAAGGCACATCACAGCTAGCTTGGAGTTTGCCAAAAAGCACCTAAAGGACTCTCAGGCCATGAGAGACAAGATTCCCTGGTCTGATGAAGCCAAGATTGAACACTTTGGCCAGAATGCCAAGTGTCACGTCTGGAGGAAACCTGGCACCATCCCTACAGTGAAGCATGGTGGTGGCAGCATCATGCTGTGGGGATGTTTTTCAGCGGCAGGGACTGGGAGACTAGTTTGGAACAAGGGAAAGATGAACGGAGCAAAGTACAGAGAGATCCTAGATGAAAACCTGCTCCAGAGCACTCACAACCTCATACTGGGGCGAAGGTTCACATTCCAACAGGACAACAACCCTAAGCACACAGCCAAGACAATGCAGGAGTGGCTTCGGGACAAGTCTCTGAATGTCCTTGAGTGGCCCAGCCAGAACCGGGACTTGAACCTGATTGAACATCTCTGGAGAGACCTGAAAATAGCTGTGCAGTGACACTCCCCATCCAACCTGACAGAGCTTGAGAGGATGTACAGTACAGAGAAGAATGGGAGAAACTCCCCACATGCAGCTTGATGAGGAAAAATAACTATTTATTCAATTTTAGAATAAGGCTGTAATGTAACAAAATGTGGAAAAAGTCTAGGGGTCTGAGCACTTTCTGAATGCACTGTACATGTGTGTGTGTGACGCAGCTAAACGCATATAGGGGAAACACTGCACTTTGAAAAGTAAACACATTATTTGATATTCTACAAGCACATGACTGATGGAGAACTGATATGAGATTGTTGTGATCATGCTAGTTCATTATTTCCCTCACCCCCCAAAAATGAATGTCCCTACACATACTATAAACCAGTTGGAGATATTTTATGATAGCAGAGATGTTAAAAACCTAGCCATAAAGTAGTATTACAGTATATGTAAAGTATGTACCTTGTGATGAGAGATATGTTTCTCACCACAATCAGGTCTTTCCATGACACTGAATGCCAGGAAGGAGTCTAGCAGTCTGGGCTCCCTCACGGATTCTTTCTGCCCCTGTTGTTTGCAGAGCCAGGTCATTTTACTGCTCTTTTCCCTTGAGCCACAATGGAGTAAATAGAACCACTCCATTAACTTGAGTTGGAATGGAGTCATGGACTGTACTTAGAATTCTATGAATACCTCCCATTGAGTTGAGGAAAGTTGGTGATAGACTACATAAAAAGATGTCAGATAGTCTGTTTAAAGTTATTTCATTTAGATTTCACACATCTAAAACATCTGAAAGCCCAGCAGTTTTATTTGAAGTGAAAGCACTCAGGAATGTCTCTCAGAGGTTAACAGTCGATGCTGTCATTTTCAAAAAATGGTAAGTCATTAAGCGATTAACTGATTGTTCTCTCGGTTAACAACACCACTTACCTTTCACAATGTCACAGCACCAACCAGGAGGTCACACAGGCCTGTCATGAAGCAGAACGGAGCTTACATATTGTGTAGATATTGTCCCTTATTGGTTATCTATCATTATTAGGGCCTGAAGTATTTATTGACTATGAGGCCAAACAAGGGAAAACTCTAGTTGCAGCCTATAAGTAGGGCCAGAGTTCATCCCGGTCAGGTCATGTGGTCGGAAAAAACACAGGATCTTACACTTATCATTGTAAAAAGGCTATGGATCCAAAGATTGCTTTTCTTTTCATCCAAAAAGGATGTACAAACTAATCTGTATGACAAAATACAGACTCAGGGATTTGTTTTGAAACCTGAGAGGGTGAAAATATGTTTGAAACCTGAGATGAAAGCTGAGACCACATGAGATTACATGGGCTTCTGTGGGTAGTTAGTTAGAAGTGATGTGGATCATCTACTACTGTACTATTACTACAAGGTATTTAAAGCTGCAATATGTCACTTTTTGGACGACCAGACCAAATTCACATAGAAATGTGTTTTATACAGATCTGTCATTCTCATTGAAAGCAAGTCTAAGAAGTGGTAGATCAGTTTTATGTGCGCTACTTATGCTTCCTGTTCTTAAGTTTTGTTTTGCCATCTTTTACTTTTGATTTCGTACAGCAGCTTCAAACCAAAGACAGTACAGTATGAAGATTCTCCAATAGAAATCTCTGATCACACTTGTAGGCAATGTCATTTTGTCTCTCACGAGGTTGGAGTAATAACATGTTCAACTAACTATGTAAGACACTGGCTCAAATCTAGGTTGTGCCATTAGATTTTGACAAAATAAACAACTAAGGAAGAATTTTTCATTTATTTCGCTGACTTCTCGAACCCCAAACCCGGCCTGGTCTGTTTGGTCTGTTTCGCAAGCATTTCCGGAAGTCTTGCAATGTTGCTTCTCTGGGTTTAGAAACTGTGTTCAAACAGCTAAATATACAATATATTTGGTTATGGAAAATATATTTCACAGCGGTTTTGATTGTACAATGATTCGCAACACCATATTTGCTTGTTTTCCCACAAACTGGAATTAAGCATTATGTATTAGAATTGTTGAATAGCCATTCTACGTACAGTACCAGTCAACAGTTTGGACACACCTACTCATTCAAGGGTTTTTGGTGTGTCCAAACTCTTGACTGGTACTGTATATACGAAGTGCCAAACTCACTGACTGATGCAGATGCTGCTCTATTACACTACTCTATTTAGCTACTGAGTGAAATTCAATTTCATCCCCTAAAACCCTTACAAAGCATTTATAAGAGGGAAGGTTACTCATAGCAATATGTTAGTGGATTTTATCAATATGAGAGTCATTGTGAAGTCAATTCAGAGCCAGAGGTAACTTTTGCAGTCACACTGTGACATCTGGCTTGGTCTACTAGTATAACTTGAAGCATGAAAATGTTCCCAAAATATATATATATGTATATATATCTAACAAGGGGTCACACTCAAAATGTTAGAAAAATCCATCAACATCCTCATCTCTAGCTCTGGCCCCTCAACCTCTATCTTGACAACAATACAAGCTTCCCACTGGGCACAAATTTATATTTATATACAAATACAAATTTATATTTGGTTGAGTTGGATTTAGGTTCAAAGTTGGGTGACATTTTTTTCCCAAACCATTACATTACATTTTTTTGGGGTTGAAATGACATGAAACCAAGTTGATTCAACCAGTTGTTGCTCAGTGTGTTTACTCTGAACCCCTGAGAGGAGACGAGGAGAGAAGGGCAGCAGATGGATAGATAGATAGATAGAAAAAGGATATGATGGTGGGACTACAGTCCTCCTCTGTCAGTCTGTTTGTTCTGTGTATTTGCTGCCCTACTCTGTGTAACACGTGAGATAATTCACACCGTCTCGCTGACTGTGGCCAGTCTCGCTGTGGCCAGTCTGAGCAGAAGAGAAGGAACCATACAAATAGAGTAGGAACAGCTCCAGACATCGAATACAAAACGTTTCGGACGCTGGTGTTCCATTTTGGAATGTTAGATTAAGTTGGCCAGAAGCACAAACTGATCTGCTACCAGGTTATGAATGTTCAATATGAATATAGAATGTACCTAGAATGTGCCTTCAGAAAGTATTCACACGAGAGGTCTTCTTGGGTCCAAAAAGTTAGACGGGTTCTGAAATGGACCCAGGGCTTTCCTCCCCAGACCCTACCGAATAAATATATGTTTTAACATGGAGACACGGTCCGAATGGACCCAAGGCTAATCAGATCAGGCCCCATATAGACAGTGTCGGGTCTCCATATAGACATGAGTGGCTCGAGGAGGAGGAAGAGTGAGACAGCAGCAACCAAGCCAACTCGCACTAGTTAGTATAACTTCTAGCTGCCAAATCTGGGTTATTTATCATCCAATCTGGGTCGTTGAAACATATCCTTGTCAATTCACTTTCAATTCCATCCTTTTAATTCCATCTTCCATTGATCTTTTCGCTTGCTTGCAATGACACACACAGATCCAGAGGCTAGTGCAGTTTTGATGACTTGTGATTAGCCGACAAAAACAACAAGCTACACGCGCCTATCATGAAAAGCCGCAGCAGTATAAATTAGACAATTTTCTCTCCCTTTCTACTGCAGAAGTCACATTCGGGTCCTTACTGGCAAATCAGTTCTAATTACACATACCCAAGACCTGTGACAATCAAATCAGATCCGACCCGGATCCAAGGGTCAACTACAGAATTTAGTTGTAATTCTGTTTTTAGCCTTTTTTTCTCTCTTTTTTTTAAAACTAATTCATTAAAAATGAAAAGCTGAAATGTCTTGAGTCAATAGGTAATCAACCCCTTTGTTATGGGAAGCCTAGTTCGCATAAGTTCAGGAGTAAGAATTTGCTTAACAAGTCACATAATACGTTTTTTATAAATAATTTTTTTCATTTACGGATTGCCAGGGGCACACTCCAACACTCAGACATAATTTATAAACAAAGCATGTGTTTTTGTTTTTATTTATTTTTTACATTTTACCCCTTTTTCTCCCCAATTTCGTGGTATCCAATTGTTAGTAGCTACTATCTTGTCTCATCGCTACAACTCCCGTACGGGCTCGGGAGAGACGAAGGTTGAAAGTCATGCGTCCTCTGATACACAACGGAAGAAGCACTGCTTCTTAACACAGCGCGCATCCAACCCGGAAGCCAGCCGTACCAATGTGTCGGAGGAAACACCGTGCGCCTGACAACGTTGGTTAGCGCACACTGCGCCAGGCCCGACACAGGAGTCGCTGGTGCGCGATGAGACAAGTATATCCCTACCGGCCAAACGTGCGTCGCCCCGCGGACCTCCCGGTTGCGGCCGGTTACGACACAGCCTGGGCACGAGTCTCTGGTGGCACAGCTGGCGCTGCAGTACAGCGCCCTTAACCACTGCGCCACCCAGGAGGCCACAAAGCATGTGTTTTTAGTGAGTCCGACAGATCAGATGAAGTAGGGATGACCAGGGGTGTTCTCTTGATAAGTGTGTGAATTGGACCATTTTCCTGTCCTGCTAAGCATTTGAAATGTAACAAGTTCTTTTGGATGTCCGGGAAAATGTATGGAGTAAAAGGTATATCATTTTCATTAGGAAAGTAGTGGAGTAAAAGTAAAAGTTGTCAAACATATCAATTGTAAAGTAAAGTACAGATACCCCCCCAAAAAACAAATGAAGTTGTACTTAAAGCTATTTTTGCTTAATTACTTTACACCACTGATAAGAAGCTACTTAATGGATCATAAAAACATAGACCTGGGAGAATAGGTCACCTCAATAATGGGTGGTGAGTCACCACAGAGAGAAGGAATAACAACCTGTATATAGTACTAATGATAGTTTCATTACAGTGTGTGAGTGTGTGTATCTCTCTCTCTCTGTGTATCTCTCTCTGTGTGTGTGTGTGTGTGTGTTTGTGTGTGTATCTCTCTCTCTCTGTGTATCTCTCTCTCTCTGTGTGTGTGTGTGTGTGTGTGTGTGTGTGTGTGTGTGTATGTGTGTGTGTGTGTGTGTGTGTGTGTGAACTTACCTAATTCTCTGGAGACAGGGGACACGGAAGCAGTCTCTCCTATCTTTGACACAGCGTCAAAGTACGCCTTCCCAGCAAGAGTCATCGCTGTGAGGAGACAAACAATATAATCATATGAATGGATCTCACCAACACCTACATGATACCCTATTCAGACCCTTGTGCTAGCCATGCCTGTGTCTGAAACCACAGTGTAAAAGTTACCTTTTTAGTGTATCATGTGAGACATCTAATTCACTTATGTCCAAATATTGGGATGATAAATCACATTTTGTTCATGCTGTATAACCCTTGTTTATAGCAACATTTGTCATAAGATGCTTGACAGTAATCCGGCCTAGATCCCCAAAGAGCAAGCAGCAACATAGTGGCAAATGGCAAGGAAAAACTCCCTAGAAGGAAGAAACCTTGAGAGGAACCAGACTCAGACCCATCCTCCTCTGGCTGTACTGGGTAGAAAACATTAACATGTTCTTACCGGCTACAGATTTCTCATAGTTCTTCCCCAGATTGACCAGGTTCCTCAGACCTGGGTTGAACTGCTCCATCACATTCTGTAAGCGAGAGAGGGGGGACGGGGGGTCAAAGAGAGAGAGAGAGAGAGGAGAGAGAATGAACTACAGCTGGGAGAACACAGACGAGAAAAACAAACTACAGAACAATCAAAGACCTGTTTATTCTTGGCCAGGGACTGAGTGTGACTATTCTTGAAATTGTTTGTTTAAACAACACTATTTTTATACCAATGTCCAGTGGGAAAACTTACTTTTTATTAACAATGGCCAATTCTCTTGTGGATTATATACACAGAAACCAATAATAAGCCAATACATAAACCACATACATGATTGTCTTAATGTCATCATAAATAAAGGTTTCAATGTTTGTGTTAATTCTATAAATAACACCAAGCTGAAATAAAACGTGTTAATCATTAACATGATCCTTCACACTTTACAGCTATGTGCGACACAAAGTCCGACACAAAGTATTTGCAGCAGCAGGCTAGGGTGAACCAAACCCAATCCCCGTCCTATTCAAATGGCCCACAATAAAATGCTGTTCAGGACTGGAGTCCCTGTTTAAATTCCCCAGGCACACCCTCAATAGAACAATGAACTGCCAGGTATGTGTTAGGCCTGCTTGCACCCAGCCAGAGAGAGAGAGAGAGAAAGGGGGAAAAGAAAACAGAGAGAAACAGGTTTATCATCACTCTTCTCTTCAGCTGAAATTGTGGCAGGTCCTAAACTGTATGTATAATTTATTAAACTGACACTTTCGACTTCACTCACCTGCGGAGTATTGGACAGGTGGGGCATGAGATATTGCCTTATGTGCACCATATTGCCTTAGAATTGATGAACTAACAATACGAAACAGATGATTGGTCAAATTTGAAGTTGACAAATTACAAATCTATTGTTTTTTTTCTTTCAGTTGAGAGGCAATGGTACTTTGTAGGCTACTTCACTGCGTTTTGCGTTCAACAAATCATGGGCACAGTTTACACGTGCGCTAATGGTAAGCACTGTGCAAATGTATGGCCATATTATGGAATGGGTATATGTATCTCCTATAATAACTGTGAGCCCTAATCTGAAACTAATTGGAGCCTACTGCTATTGCCAAAGGCGACGATGGACAATGGCCAAATGGAAACCCTGTTATTATGTAGCCAAGGTCATGGTGGAGAAATGGGGAGCTATTATGACGAGGGAAAAAAGCCTGCTTACCTTGTATGTACTTTCGGTCAGTTTATTCACATCGTCATGATCCAGAGACATGTTGGCAGTCATTTCTCAGTCTCTGCAAGATGGAGAAAAAAAACTAAACCAAAGCCAATCAGTCGAAGTCTATATAATTCCTTTCAAATCCAAGGGTGGGCTGTTTAGTTGTTCCAGGAGTAGTTTACAATTGAGAGCAGAAGCGCAACTGTGCACCAGAGGCCAAACAAACCGGCATCAACCGCTGCGCTGCCTGAACGGAGACTGTCAAACTTCACCGTGTGTGTGTCGGAGGGGCGAGAGACAGAAAAGGTAGGATCCGTGACATCACTGCTTTAGTCAAGCACTTTCGGTGCTGTGCTTTCAGGTGGATCAACTCGGTATTGGCAACAGGGGTTGGGCGCTCAGTCACTCCCTATGGCTCACTCTCCCGGGGCGGTTCTGTTATCGCATTCGGAAGCATTTAAATGACAATAGGCTTACTTTAAAATCAGGGTGAACCATCCCGGGTTTAGCTGCTTTTGCAAAAGCAAATGGGGATCCAAATAAATAAACAAACAATATTTTAAAATCAATTAACTCCCCCATTTGGCCATCGGCATTGGTCTCATGTAAACATCCCTACAGAAAAAAAACACGATTTCACATCTGGAAAATCACATGATTTCAAGTAAAATTTCACATGTGAAATCATGTAAAAACTTGTTTTTGGAACACTTGACATGTGGTCACGTGAAATTCACGTGGTTCTTCCATAGGGGATCTTCTCAGCTTAATTATGCTGTGGTTCATTGCTGTTGTTATCAAATCAAAGTTTATTGGTTGTATACACAGATTTGCAGATGCAGCGAAATATTATTACAGCGCAGTAATAATACCTCGAAAACAATACAAAAGTAAAAGAAAGAAATGACAAAATATCAGAACAAGCCATGTCAGAGTCCGGAATATACAGTTGAAGTCGGAAGTTTACATACACCTTAGCCAAATACATTTAACTCGTTTTTTTCACAATTCTTGACATTTAATCCTAGTAAAAATTCCCTGTCTTATGTCAGTTAAGATCACCACTTTATTTTAGGAATGTGAAATGTTAGAATAATAGTAGAGAGAATGATTTATTTCAGCTTTTACTTATTTCATCACATTCCCAGTGAGTCAGAAGTTTACATACATACACTCAATTAGTATTCGGTAGCATTGCCTTTCAATTGGGTCAAATGTTTCGGGTAGCCTTCCACAAGCTTCCCACAATAAGTTGGGTGAATTTTGGCCCATTCCTCCTGACAGAGCTGGTGTAACTGAGTCAGGTTTGTAGGTCTCCTTGCTCGTGCACGCTTTTTAAATTCTGCCCACAAATTTTCTATAGGATTGAGGTCAGGGCTTTGATGGCCAAATATTTTTTTCTTGCCCATTCACCCTCTAAATGGCACACACATAATCCATGTCTCAATTGTCTCAAGGCTTAAAAATCATTCTTTAACCTGTTTCCTCCCCTTCATATACACTGATTGAAGTCGATTTAGAGAGCAGATGTTCCTACTGTTTTGTACACTCAGTGAATAATGATGTGTATAGACACTATGGATAATATATTAATTGAAAAGGTGTGTTCAGCAGTAGTGATATAGGAGTACTGGGTGGTAACCGGCTAGTAAAAGTAACTAAGGTTCAGGGCCGGGTATTGGGCGGAGGCCGACTAGTGGTGACTGTTTAACAGTCTGATGGCCTGGAGATAGAAGCTGTTCATCAGTCTCTCGGTCCCAGCTTTGATGCACCTGTAAGGTCTCCTCCTTCTAGACCAGGGATGGGAAACTCCAGTCTTCGGGGGCCTGATTGGTGCCACACTTCCCTCGCAAACACAGCTGATTACTCAAATTGCATTCTAAAGTGAAGATCGTGATTAGGTGATTATTGGAGTCAGGTGTGTTAGCTCGGGCTGGGGCAAAATTGTGACACCAATCAGGCCCCAGAGGACTGGAATTGCCCACCCCTGTTCGAGATGGTAGCGGGGTGAAAAGGCCATTGCTCTGGTGGCTGAGGTCCTTGATGATCTCCTAGGTCTTTCTGTGACTCCGGATGCAGTAGATTTGTATTTGTATTTATTAAGGATCCCCATTAGCTGCTGCAAATGTAGCAGCTACTCTTTCTGGGGTCCAGCAACATTAAGGCAGTCATACATATTTTTAAATATTACATTACATTACATACCATAACACTTCTCACAACAAATTAAGTGTGTGCCCTCAGGCCACTGCTCTACTATCACATATCTACAATACAAAATCCATGTGTACGTGAGTGTAGAGTGAGTGTCTTATGTGTTTGTGTGTCTGTGCCTGTGTGTGTCTCTTCACAGTCCCGCTGTTCCATAAGGTCTATTCTTATCCGTTTTTTTTATCTTATTCTACTGCTGCTATGGAATAAAGTGCGCCTCCCTTAGTCTGTTCCTGACTTGGGGACTGTGAAGACACCTCTGGTGGCATGTCTTGTGGGGTATGTATGGGTGTCAGAGCTGTGTGCTAGAGGTTTAAACAGACACCTCTGTGCATTCAGCATGTCAACACTTCTTACAAAAACAAGTAGTGATGAAGTCAATCTCTCCTCCACTTTGAGCAATGACAAATGTACATGCATATTATTAATGTTAGCTCTCTGTGTACATTTAAGAGCCAGCCTGCTGCTCTGTTCTGAGCCAATTGTAGTTTTCCGAGGTCCCTCTTTGTGTCACCTGACCACACGACTGAATGTTAGTCTAGGTGCGACAAAACTAAGGCCTGTAGGACCTGCCTTGCTGATAGTGTTGATAAAAAGGCAGAGCAGGATTTTATTATGGACAGACTTGTCCCAATCTTAGCTACTGTTGTATCAAAATGTTTTGGCCATGACAGTTTACAATCCAGGGTTACTCCAAGCAGTTTAGTCTCCTCAATTTACTCAATTTCCACATTATTTATTACAATATTTAGTTGAGGTTTAGAGTTTAGTGAGTGATTTGTCCCAAATACAATGCTTTTAGTTTATTTTAATTTTATTTAGGACAAACTAATTCCTTGCCCCCCACTCTGAAACTAACTGCAGCTCTTTGTTAAGTGTTGCAGTTATTTCACTCACTGTAGTAGCTGATGGGTATAGTGTTGAGTTATCATTACTCAAAGCCAGTGGCATGTCATTAGTAAAGATTGAAACAATTAAGGTGCTTAGACAGCTGCCCTGGGGAATTCCTGATTCTACCTGGATTATGTTGGAGAGGCATCCATTACAGAACACCTTCTGTGTTTTGTTAGACAAGTAACTCTTTATCCACAATTTAGCAGGGGGTGTAAAGCCATAACACCTTTTTCCATCAGCAGACAATGATCGATAATGTCAAAAGCCGCACTGAAGTCTAACAAAACAGCTCCCACAATCTTTTTATCATCAATTTCTCTCAGCCAATGATCAGTCATTTGTGTCAGTGCCGTGCTTGTTGAATGTCCTTCCCTACAAATGTGCTGAAAGTCTGTTGTCAATTTGTTTACAGTAAAAAAGCATTGTATCTCGTCAAACACAATTTTTTCCAAAAGTTTACTAATGGTTGGTAACAGGCTGATTGGTTGGCTATTTGAGCCAGTAAAGGGGGCTTTACTATTCTTGGATAGCGGAATTACTTTTTGCTTCCCTCCAGGCCTGAGGGCACACACCTTCTAGTAGGTTTAGATTGAAGATATGGCAAATACAAGTGTCAATATCGTCTGCTACTATCCTCAGTAATTTTCCATCCAACTTGTCAGACCCCGGTGGCTTGTCATTGTTGATAGACAAAAAAATAACAATCTCTTCCACGCTCACTTTACGGGAATCAAAATTACAATGCCTGTCTTTCATAATTTCAGTTATACTTGGATGTATAGTGTCAGCATTTGTTGCTGGCATGTCATGCCTAAGTTTGCTAATCTTGCCAATGAAAAAATCATCAAAGTAATTGGCAATATCCGTGGGTTTCGTGATGAATGAGCCATCTGATTCAATAAATGTTGGAGTTGAGTTAGCCTTTTTGCCCCAATCACATGTGTGATTTAATGAAAGTTGGATTTTTATGTCATTTTTTTAAAAATGTGCCTGTTTTTTGCCCAAGTGGGACGCAACTGTCCTGCCTATCCGTAAGAAGTTAATTAAGGTGCTCCAAAGCTTTTTAGTATCACTCTTTATATGAATTATCTTTGTTTCATAGTACAGTTTCTTCTTCTTTTTATTCAGTTTAGTCACATGATTTCTCAATTTGCAGCACATTTGCCAATCGGTTGTGCAGCCAGACTTATTTGCACGTCCTTTTGCCTCATCCCTCTCAATCTGTAAAGCAGGCACAGGGAGTCAGGAAACAAGTGCAGTTAGTGAGTTTAATAATAATGAACATGGAACGATACAAAAGAAGAGAAGCGTCTGACATGGAAGCATAAACAATACTACCTGACGACTAATGACAGAAGAGTACTCTATGAAGGGTGAGTAATCAAGGGAGTAATGAAGTCCAGGTATGACTGATGATGAGATGCAGATGTACGTCATGAGTGTTGCAAGGTGTGAGTAAAGATGGCTTGCCAGGACTGGTGGTTAGTCAACCGGCGACGTCGAGCGGGGGAGTGGGAGTAGACTTGACACAACTATTCCATTTTTCAATTCCTCATCAAACCTTGTTTTTTACAGTCATTTTATTTATTTCATTTTTTATATTTTTACCCACTTTTTTCTCCCCAATTTCCGTATTATGATCTTGTCGTCTCATCGCTGCAACTCGGGAGAGGGGAAGGTCAAGTCATGTATCCCCCGAAACATGAGCCGCCAAACCGCGCTTCTTAACCCGGAAGCTAGCCGCACCAATGTGTCGGAGGAAACACCGTTCAACTGATTGAACCCCAGGATGTAGTTACAGTCATTTTCTTAATGGGTGCATGCTTATTAGTAACTGGAATAAGCTATTTCATAAATGTGTCAAGTGCAGCATCTGGTTGCTCCTGATTACACACCACAGACCAGCAAATATGCTTTACATCTTCAACATATGAATCACTACAAAACTTATTGTATGAACTCTTATACACTATATTATGCCCAGACTTTGGAACTTTTGTTTTCCTAGATATGGCTACTATATTGTGATCACTACATCCAATGGATTTGGATACTGCTTTAATGCAAATGTCTGTATCATTTGTAAAGATGTGATCAATACATGTTTATTATTTCATTTTTGTGTTAATTTCAACTACCCTAGTAGGTTGGCAGATAACCTGACCCAGGTTTCAAGCACTGTTTTAAGCATTTTCTTGAGTGGGCAGCTTGATGAAAGCCAGCCAATTTTGAAATCACATAGAAAATATACCTCTCTGTTGATATCACATAAATTATCAAGCATTTCACACATGTTTTCAGATACTGACTGTTAGCACTTGGTGGTCTATAGCAGCTTCTCACAAGAATGGGCTTTTGGTGAGGCAGATTAACCTGTAGACATATTATTTTAACAGTATTTAACATGAGATCCTCTCTAAACTTTACAGGAATAGGGTTTTGACTATAAACAGCAACACCTCCACAATTGGCATTTCTGCATTTTCTGTAGATGTTATAACCATGTATTGCTACCACTGTATCATCAAAGGTATTATCTAAGTGAGTTTCAGAGCTTGCCAGAATATTAATGTCATCTGTTACAAGCAAATTATTGATTTCATAAACCTTGTTTCTTAAGCTACATATGTTAATGTGGCTATTTTTAGCACTTTTCTATGACGCTTGATTGTTTTCATTGCTTTACTGGGAAGCTTAGCAGAAGTAGACATGCTCATGTTATTTATGTTTGTGCAAATTGAGCTGCACACAGTGGACTTCCTACTAAGGCCCACCGCCACAGTGCTAACAGTATAACACTTGTTCAAAGGCACATGATTACTGCATATAATAGCTGTAGGATCAGCAGAGGTATTCCGGGCAGTTACATGGACATACATTAGGTTACTTACATTGTGTCTACCAACGGGATAATGTACATTTGCTGAAGCATTATGACAACTCAGCAACACAATGGTATGGATTAACCTAGCTGGGCTTGGGTGATTGATAAGTAATTGTCTCAGCGTAGTCTTATAATGCTGTGAAAAGAACCAGGAACCCAAATGATTTGGGATGATCCCATTCTCCTTATAAAACAAGATTTGTTTCCAGAAGATATCAAAATTGTCAATAAATGTTACACCCACAGAGCTGCAATACGTAGCCAGTTATGGAGGGCTAGAAGCCTGCTGAAATGTTCAATGCCACGGTTTAGGGAGGGCACAAGGCCAGATATTATGGGGCGTTTGTTGGTGTCAAGCAAAGACCCAGTCAGTTCTTTAAAATCCATCTTCAGCTGTTCTGCCTGCCCTTCATAATTTAATTGAATCCCACATGAACTATGATATACTCAATTTCCTGATGCAGGGTTAAATGTTTTGGAGCAGCTTATTGATGTCCTGTACTCGTGCTCCTGGGTATCACAAGATTTTTGCTCCAGGGACTGAGACATTTCTCAACCCTTGAACTGCCCAATACAACAGCCGGAGAAGGGGATGGAGAAATCTGTAATGTCCTGGAAGGCAGGCAGTGTTCTCCCTATAATATGTTGGTCTGACTGCACCAGCCCCTGGAGAGCCCTGTGTTTGCGGATGGTGCAATTGCCATACTAGGAGGTGATACAGCCTGACAGGATGATCTCAATGATGCATCTGTCTTAGGGGCAAGTTACTTCAGCCTCCTGAGGTTGAAGAGGCGCTGCTGCATCTTCTTCACCACACTGTCTGTGGGACCATTTCATGTCATCAGTGAATGTACGCCGAGGAACTTGAAGCTTTAGACCCTCTCCCCTTTGGCCCTGTCAATGTGGATAGGGGAGGGGCATGCTCTCTCTGCTGTCTCATGTAGTCCACTATCAGCTCCTTCGTTTTGTTGACATTGAGGTAGAGGTTATTTTCCTGGCACCACTCCGCCACGGCCGTCACCTCCTCCCTGGAGGCTGTCTCGTCATTGTTGGTAATCAGGCCTACCACTGTTGTGTTGTCAGCAAACGTAATGATTGAGTTGGAGGCGTGTGTGGCCACGCAGTCATGGGTGAACAGTGAGTACAGGAGGGGGCTGAGCACATACCCCTAACGTTCCCCAGAGTTGAGGATCAGCGTGGTGGAGGTGTTGTTGCCTACCTTCACCACTGGGGGCGGCCTCTCAGGAAGTCCAGGACCCAGTTGCACAGGGAGGGGTTCAGACCCAGGGCCCTGAGCTTATTGATGAGCTTGGAGGGTACTATGGTGTTGAAGGCTGAGCTGTAGTCAATGAACAGCATTCTTACATAGGTATTTCTCTTGTCCAGGTGGGATAGGGCAGTGTGCAGTGCTTTGGCAATTACGTCGTCCGTGGATCTGTTGGGGCGGTTTGCGAATTATAGTGGGTCTAGGTTTTTGGGTAAGGTGGAGGTGATATGTTCCTAAACTAGCCTCTCAAAGCACTTAATGATGACATAAGTGAGTGCTAAGGGGTGATGGTCATTTAGTTCAGTTACCTTCGCTTTCTTGGGTACAGGAACAATGGTGAACAGCTTGAAGCAAGTGGGGACAACAGACTGGGATACGGAGAGATTGAATATGTCAGCAAATATTTGTGTTCGTCATTCATATTAATCTGCAAACATTTCTCTCCACCTTATGGCAAAATTAGGATAATTGCAGCAAACTTGCTTTAAAACGGCAACATTTTCTTTACTCCCCATGGCAAAATATGTAGATTTGCAGCAAATTCAC
Organism: Oncorhynchus mykiss; assembly: GCF_057628025.1. Taxonomy (NCBI): domain Eukaryota; kingdom Metazoa; phylum Chordata; class Actinopteri; order Salmoniformes; family Salmonidae; genus Oncorhynchus; species Oncorhynchus mykiss. The sequence continues at coordinate 27,499,500 of NC_143041.1, read as the reverse complement.
TCTAACAAGTGTTTTGCTTGCAAGGTGAGGGCTCCATCGCAATTCTCTGTGTATGTCTCCATCGTGTGGCCATATTTAATACTGGAGCTCATGACTGAGATGCGATCAATCAAAATTCACATTTATTCACACATTTCTAATTTGTGCTTCTAATTCTGCGTTGATTGCTTTTTAGGGATATAGGCTGGGTATCTGTAAAGCACTTTGTGACAGCTGCCGATATAAAAAGGCTTTATAAAATACATTTGATTTGAGATGCAAGCAGCATAACATCCTTTTTTCAACAGCAGGACAAATATAGCTTACATCGAACAAAGGTATAGCCAATAAATTCAATGATATACTCCCCTAGACAGAACATGGGTGACTTCATAACTAATAAATAACGTTGGTCATTCCTAAGAAGTGTCCAGCAGATGTTTGTTGTGGGCCATAAACCAATTCCTTAATACCATGGACAGCGACTCACACAACACAGCTCCTTGTGTTCCTAGAAGCACATGGTTGAAACGCATGGGAATTATTTCAGGCTTTTACAGGAATTTGGGAAATTTTAAGGCTATGAACAACTTTTTGGCAGCAGCTAACAAGACAGTTAAGGAATATATTATAGGTTGTTCTTTTGAAGTGTTCACATTTCTTTGTTCTGGAGTAGCCTATACCATTTGCCTCATCTGTGAGTGGACAAGCGCAAATGTATCGGTAAATGTGAGTTGCTTGCGTAATATTCGAGTAAATAAGTAGAATTGTATTAAATATCAAGTTTAATATATACTTTTATATAATTCTGGTTTATGTTTTCAGAAATATAATTGTGGTGGTCTTCGTGTCACCTGCCCTGATTCTGAGCCCCCGGATTTTGGGGCTCACAACAGACGGTTTGATCCATCTGAGTAGGTTGATTTTACGCGCATAATATTATTTCAATATAATATATATTTTTTAAACAATTTATAGTAAACTCATGTTTTTGTTACTTTTTCCCTTCAGAAAATGTTTCGGGGAAGCTCAGCTTCATTCAGAGGGAATGCGACTTACGTGCGGGACAGGGAGCTGGCCTCGAAGGTTCCAACCGAGACAAAGTTCGAACTGTTCGATCCAAGGAACACTTTACGCACCACCAAATTCAACTATACCTGGGACTTTGGCAACGGGTATGTCTGCCTGTTAATCATCGAATATATGTTTTGTTGTATTCCTTTTCACAGGTTAGGCTATATATTTAAATAGCATGTGGTTGTTTTATTCTGGTTTTGTAAGGGAGGTGCTGTATGTGCACCATAAATACTTGTCCTCTGGAAACTACACTCTGCGGCTGAGAGTGGGGGCCCAAGTGAACAAAAGCTGTACTCCACTAACTGGGGTTTACACCATGGACATTACAGTGTTGGGTAGGTTGGCAGAATACACATAATTTTTGTTAAGAATGATTTCGTTTGAAATTGTATTGCATATCTCTGCTATTTTCCCGACCCCATCAGAAATATTAAGTCGAAAGGCCCTTTGAGTTTCCAGGTTTCCAGAAACAACCGTCTGGCTATTCATGTCGATGGAAGGTGGATACAATTTCTCAGTAGAATTAACACCCATACAGCACCATAAACATGCATAACACATCAAAGAATCAACTAATTTATTCTCTCTTCCTCTCTTTGCTTCCCAGTCCTCCAATGTGGGTGTGCTATATTCATTCCCATTAGCGCTCTCTCTCTCTCTCTCTCTCTCTCTCTCTCTCTCTCTCTCTCTCTCTCTCTCTCTCTCTCTCTCTCTCTCTCTCTCTCTCTCTCTCTCTCTCTCTCTCTCGCTCTCTCTCTCTCTCTCTCTCTCTCTCTCTCTCTGACTGAACCACACCTTCACGGCTTTAGGAGTCCACTGTCTTGACATCAGTGCCTGCAATGACATCAGCAAACTACAGACCTCCTAGGCTGAAGCTACAGTACACACTCTCTCCTCTCACTATGAATACAGTATAGACTAGTTTGATATAGTACAAATGATCCATCTATTAGTATAGTGTCAAGAGGTTTTGATCCGAATTTACCTCTTTAGATTTTATGGTTCTCCTTGTAATCTTAAAGGGATACTATGGGGTTTTGGCAATGAGGCCCTCTATCCACTTCCCCGGAGTCAGATGAACTTGTAGTAATACTTTTTATGTCTCTGCATGCAGTTTGAAGAAAGTTGCTAACTAGTGTTAGCGCAATTGCTAAATTATATTAGTGCAATGACTGGAAGTGTGGAAGGGCCTCATTGCCAAAATCCCAAAGTATCCCTTTAAACTGAACCGAGTGATAGTGTTTTTCAGAGAAATTAAAAGACGACAATGGGACAGTGGCCAGGGTTGAGGAATTCACTAGGGAGTTCTGGAGAAGAGTAATTTAACTCATGGACCCACAACCCATACTGTTCATGTCTCCTGTGGTGAACTGAGGAGTTTCAGGAAGCTTGTGACCTAATTCTAATGCATATACAAATACCAGAAGACTAAAATAATGATGAATGATGGCTATTGTAAATAGGAACATGATTCAGTGGTGTACAAAGTATGTCAAGAGGAGACATGCTGTGGTGCTTGAATAATCATGTATGCAGAAACTGGTGAGTTGAATTGTAAATAGGAAATTAATTTTGCTTGCACAACTTCTCACCAGTATTCAAGCTTGTCTAACTGCATCATGTAATACTGTAGCATTAAAGTATGTGAAGAGTTTTCCCTACCTTGAACTATGGTAAAAACAGTTCTCTCCGTCTCCTAATAGCCTCCAATAACCTGCTCTTCATCCTGCCGTGTGCTAGGATCATGTTAGCAATCCTCACCTTCATCACTGTTATAGCCAGTCACCCTAAGAAAGGAAACAACAACAATTCACAGGTAGAATGTTAGGCCCTGTTTCAATACTCCTCCCAAAGATATGAGGCTATTCTACAACGTGTCCACAAGGAGGTGTTCTATACCTAACAAATTGACTAACGATCAACTTCAAATAATGGCCGTGGCTGTAGAAAGCACTGTCAAACAATGTTATGGTACTCTAGTACAAGATTCAGACTTGACTCGGACTCGACCAGTGGTGACTCGGACTCGACCAGTGGTGACTCGGACTTGACCAGTGGTGACTCGGGCTTGACCAGTGGTGACTCGGACATGGACTCGGACTTGACCAGTGGTGACTCGGACTCGACCAGTGGTGACTCGGACTTGACCAGTGGTGACTCGGACATGGACTCGGACTCGACCAGTGGTGACTCGGACTCGACCAGTGCTGACTCGGACTCGACCAGTGGTGACTTGGACATGGACTCGGACTCGAGCAGTGGTGACTCGGACTCGACCAGTGGTGACTCGGACTTGACCAGTGGTGACTCGGACATGGTCTCGGACTTGACCAGTGGTGACTCGGACTTGACCAGTGGTGACTCGGACTTGACCAGTGGTGACTCGGACTTGACCAGTGGTGACTCGGACATGGACTCGGACTCGACCAGTGCTGACTCGGACTCGACCAGTGGTGACTCGGACATGGACTCGGACTCGACCGGTAGTGACTTAGTTGTCCGATGGTGATTTGCTCAGTGTATTTGTTCTTGTTCTGTATAAATTTGCTAGGAAATGTTGAGACACTGTAGCCCTACAAACACCAAAAAAAGTGTCAGTGTAAATGTTTACATTTGTTTGTTTATTGTATTATGTTACAGATGTCTGGGTACAGTAACGCCACTTACTCCAGCATTAAAGTGGAACTGCAGCCCCATCAGGACATCCCTGATATCAGTACTGATCTGTATGTGTCCAGGGCAGAGAAAGGAAAGGTCCAAACCCTTCTGTTGCAGCATAGTACCAGAGCTGACGCCTACTCATACCGCAACCAGTCTTCTGCTGGTTTGATACAAGTCCAATGCTAATAGTTTGCTAAAAATTTATGGTTTGAGATTAATATACATGTAAAGTAACCTTGAACTATATATTATTTCACTGATGTACAAGTATACGGAACAAAAATATAAATGCAACATGCATCAATTTCAATAATATTACTGAGTTACAGTTCCTATAAAGAAATCAGTCAATTGAGATAAATTCATTAGGCCCTAATCTATGGATTTCACATGACTGGTGAGGGGCGCAGCCATTGGGCAGTCAGACCCAGCCAATCAGAATGAGTTTTTCCCCACAAAAGGTCTTTATTACACACTGAAATACTACTCAGTTGAATCAGCTGTCCGGGTGACTGGTCTCAGACAATCCCGCAGGTGAAGAAGCCGGATGTGGAGGTCCTGGGCTGGAGTGGTTACACAAGATCTGCGGTTGTGAGGCCGGTTTGATGTACTGCCAAATTCTCTAAAGCAACATTGGAGGCGGCTTATGGTAGAGAAATAAATATAACATTCTCTGTCAACTGCTCAGGGAGACATTCCTGCAGTCAGCATGCCAATTGCACACTCCCTCAAAACTTGAGACATCTGTGGCATTGTGTTGTGTGACAAAACTGCACATTTTAGAGTAGCCTTTAATTGTCCCGAGCACAAGGTGCACCTGTATAATGATCATGCTGTTTAATCAGCTTATTGATATGCCACAGCTGTCAGGTGGATGGATTATCTTGGCAAAGGAGAAATGCTAACTAACAGGGATGTAAACACATTTGTGTATAAAATTTGAGAGAAATAAGCTTTTTGTATGGAACATTTCTGGGATCTTTTATTTCAGCTCATGAAACATGGGACCAACACTTTACATGATGCATTTATATTTTTGTTCAGTATAAGTCAGGACTGAGACTAGACCATTAAGGAACACTCAACACCTCTTGGAAATCCATTCTGGTGTGTCTTTTGCATAAACGTGTGTAATTGTCCAGCAGAAAAATAAAACCCTATCCCAGGGTTAGGTTTTCAGAAGACTGATGTGGGTTTTCCACTAACGTTTTACCTGAGCTTTGCTCCTGTCATATTTTTACTTCAGTGAAAATATGTTGCCCTAAGAGTTAAAAGGTAGAATCTTATTCCAAATGATTCACATCTGTAATGGCTGCCAAATGTGCTTCCACCATGTATTAACTCAGGGGGGTGGAGACTTATCCAATTATATACAGTACCAGTCAAAAGTTTAGACACACCTACTCATTCAAGGGTTTTTCTTTATGTTTACTATTTTCTACATTGTAGAATGATAAAGACATTTAAACTATGAAATAACACATTTGGAATAACGTAGTAACCAAAAAAGTGTTTTTAAAAAATCTAAATATATTTTATATTTGAGATCCTTCAAAGTAGCCACCCTTTGCACACTCTTGGCATTCTCTCAACCAGCTTCACCTGGAATGCTTTTCCAACAGTGTTGAAGGAGTTCCCACTTGTTGACTGCTTTTCCTTCACTCTGCAGTCCAACTCATCCCAAACCATCTCAATTGGGTTGAGGTTGGGTGATTGCGGAGGTCAGGGCATCTGATGCAGCACTCCACTCTTTTTGCTCAAATGACCCTTACACAGCCTGGAGGTGTGTTGGGTAATTGTCCTGTTGAAAAACAAATGGTAGTCCCACTCAGAGCAAACCAGATGGGATGGCGGATCGCTGCAGAATGCTGTGGTAGCCATGCTGGTTAAGTGTGCCTTGAATTCAAAATAAATCACAGGCAGTGTCTCCAGCAAAGCATCCCCACACCTACTCCTCCATGCTTCACGCTAGTAACCACACATGCAGTGATCATCCGTTCACCTACTCTGCGTCTCACAAAGACTTGGCAGTTGGAACAAAAATCTCACATTTGGACTCAGACCAAAGGACAGAATTCCACCGGTCTAATATGGCCATTGCTTGTGTTTTTTGACCCAAGCAAGTTTCATTATTGGTGTCCTTTAGTAGTGGCTTCTTTGCAGCAATTCAACCATGAAGGCCTGATTCACACAGTCTCCTCTGAACAGTTGATGTTGAGATGTCTGTTACTTGAACTTCAAAGCATTTATTTGGGCTGCAATTTCTGAGGCTGGTAACTCTAATGAACTTATCCTCTGCAGCAGTGGTAACTCTGGGTCTTCCTTTCCTGTCATGAGAGTCAGCGTCATCTTAGCGCTTGAATGGCTTTTGCAACTGCACTTAGAAACTTTCAATGTTCTTAGAATGTTCTGTATTGACTGACCTTCATGTCTTAAATGGACTGTCGTTTCTCTTTGCTTATTTGAGCTGTTCTTGACATATGGACTTGGTCTTTACCAAATAGGGCTCTTTTCTATACCACCCGTACCTTGTCACAAGAACTGATTGGCTCAAACGCATTAAGGAAAGAAATTCCACAAATTAACAAGGCACACCTGTTAATTGAAATGCATTCCAGGTGACTACCTCAAGAAGCTGGTTGAGAGAATGCCAAGTGTGCAAAGCTGTCTTCAAAGGGTGGCTACTTTGAAGAATTTTGAATATAAAATAATGATTAACACTTTTTTGCTTACTACATGATTCCATATATGTCAGTTCATAGTTGTGATGTCTTTACCATTATACAATGTAAAAATGGTCAAAATAAAGACAAACCCTTGAATGTGTAGGTGTCCAAACTTTTGACTGGTACTGTATATACATAGTTGTAACGGCAGATTTCCTCCTCTTCGTCTGAAGAGGAGTAAGGATCGGACCAAGATGCTGCGTGGTAAGTGTTCATGACGATTTTAATAAGAAAAGCACTGGACACTATGAAATACAAAAACAATAAACAAATGCGTGAAATAACCAAACCGAAACAGTCCCGTGTGGCGACAAACTCACACGGAAACAAACTCACAAACCAACAGTGAAACCCAGGCTACCTAAATATGGTTCTCAATCAGGGACAACGATAAACAGCTGCCTCTGATTGAGAACCATAATCAGGTCAAACACAGAAATAGAAAAAAAAAACAGAAACACAAAGAGACTGCCCACCCCAACTCACACCTTGACCATACTAAATAAAGACACAAAGGAAATAAAGGTCAGAACGTGACAGCAACCCCCCCCAAAGGTGCGGACTCCGGCCGCAAAACCTGAACCTATAGGGGAGGGTCTGGGTGGGCGTCTGTCCGCGGTGGCGGTTCTGGACCCCACTTGCCATAGTTCTAGTGCGCCTCTTCGTCCGCCTCGTGGCCTCTTTAGAGCGGTGACCTTCGCCGCCGATCTTGGACTGGGGACTCACGCCACAGGTTACGAATGGACGGTAGACTCCGGCTGCGTCGGAGTGAAGGGCGGCTACGGCAGCTCAGGACACACGGGAGACCCGGCAGCTCAGGACACACGGGAGACCCCGGCAGCTCAGGACACACGGGAGACCCCGGCAGCTCAGGACACACGGGAGACCCCGGCAGCTCAGGACACACGGGAGACCCCGGCAGCTCAGGACACACGGGAGACCCCGGCAGCTCAGGACACACCTGTAGGCAGAAGACGGAGAGACAGCCTGGTGCGGGGGGCTGCCACGTGGAGGTGGCACTGGATAGACCGGACCATGCAGGCGCACTGGAGCTCTTGAGCACCAAGCCTGCCCAACCTTACCTGGTTGCATGCTCCCGGTAGCCAAGCCAGTGCGGCGAGGTGGAATAGCCCACACTGGGCTGGCGAACCGGGGACACCATGCGTAAGGCTGGTGCCATGTACGCCGGCCCAAGGAGACACACTGGAGACCAGATGCATAGAGCCAGCTTCATGGCACCTGGCTCGATGCCCACTCTAGCCCGGCCAATGAGGAGCTGGAATGTACCGCACCGGGCTATGCACCCGCACCGGGGACACCGTGTGCAGCACAGCATAACACGGTGCCTGCCCGATCCCTCTCCGGTAAGCACGGGGAGTTGGCACAGGTCTCCTACCTGGCGTCACCACACTCACTGTGTACCCCCCCCACCACACCGGGCTGACGGTAGACTCCGGCAGCGCCGGACAGGTGGGAGACTCCGGCTGCGTCGGAGTGAAGGGCGGCTACGGCAGCTCAGGACACACGGGAGACCCCGGCAGCTCAGGACACACGGGAGACCCCGGCAGCTCAGGACACACGGGAGACCCCGGCAGCTCAGGACACACGGGAGACCCCGGCAGCTCAGGACACACCTGTAGGCAGAAGACGGAGAGACAGCCTGGTGCGGGGGGCTGCCACGTGGAGGTGGCACTGGATAGACCGGACCATGCAGGCGCACTGGAGCTCTTGAGCACCAAGCCTGCCCAACCTTACCTGGTTGCATGCTCCCGGTAGCCAAGCCAGTGCGGCGAGGTGGAATAGCCCACACTGGGCTGGCGAACCGGGGACACCATGCGTAAGGCTGGTGCCATGTACGCCGGCCCAAGGAGACACACTGGAGACCAGATGCATAGAGCCAGCTTCATGGCACCTGGCTCGATGCCCACTCTAGCCCGGCCAATGAGGAGCTGGAATGTACCGCACCGGGCTATGCACCCGCACCGGGGACACCGTGTGCAGCACAGCATAACACGGTGCCTGCCCGATCCCTCTCCGGTAAGCACGGGGAGTTGGCACAGGTCTCCTACCTGGCGTCACCACACTCACTGTGTACCCCCCCCACCACACCGGGCTGACTCTCGGGCTTCCAACCGCGCAGCCTCATACCAGCGCCTCTCTGCCTTCGCTGCCTCCAGCTCTGGGGTGGCGATATTCCCCTGGCTGTGCCCAGAGTCCTCTCCCATCTAGAATTTCCTCCCAAGTCCATGAGTCCTGTGTCTTCGGCCGCTGTTGCTGCTGCCCATTACCACACCGCTTGGTCCTCTGTTGGTGGGTGTTTCTGTAACAGCAGATTTCCTCTTAGTCTGAAGAGAAGTAAGGATCGTACCAAGATGCAGCATGGTAAGTGTTCATGACAATTTTAATAAGAAACGCACTGACCACTATGAAATACAAACGTGAAATAGCCGAACCAGTACCATGTGGCAACAAACACTCGCATGGTGACAAACACTCACACACCAACATTGAAACCCAGGCTACCTAAATATGGTTCTCAATCAGGGACAACGATAAACAGCTTCCTCTGATTGAGAACCATATCAGGCCAAACACAGAAATAGAAAAAACATAGAAACACAAACATAGACTGCCCACCCCAACTCACGCCCTGACCATACTAAATAAAGACAAAACAAAGGAAATAAAGGTCAGAACTTGACAATAGTTTTCTTAATTTGGAAAATGTACTATCATTTCTATTAGTGGAGGCTGGTGGGAGGAGCTATAGGCGGACGGGCTCATTGTAATGGGTAGAATGGAATATTGGAATGGAGTCAAACATGGTATCCATACGTTTGATGTGTACCGTTCCATTTATACCAATAATATATGCCATTTAGCAGACCAATTTATCCAAAGTCATGAGTGCATACATTTTTACACATGGGTGGTCCAATGAAGGCAATCCACTATCCTGGCATTGCAAGTGCAATGTTCTACCAAATGAGCTACAGAGGATCACATTTCTGTACTGTAGGCCCTAAATATTTTCTCAAACAAAGATGGCCTATTCCCATCTTGTGGCAAAGGATTTGTTTCAACATCTAAGCAAGGACTTTAGGACTGAACTGTTTGCTATATTGGATATATTACTACAGGGGACATTATTCACTGTAGGCCTATAATCACAAACTGACTTCTTGTAAATTGATCTTTATAGGGGCTAATGGCCAATGCTGGCTTAAAAAAAAGAACGACATAGCTACATACTTAGAAAATATATGACACATGCATACATTGTCTATATTTATATTGTATAACTCGATGCAAACTAAACACACAGCCAGCAACAGACCCAAGTGGGCAGACACCCAGAACTTCACGCTACATTGGCGCGCTCCACTGCATGCGTTGCGCAGTTTACCGCATAATTGTTTGCCTAGGAACAATCCGTAGAGCAGAAAAAGACCATCGAAAACGATGGTCTTATAACATCAATCCGTTCCTGAATATCATTCCGCCAAGTACTATATTGATGAGGATTGTTGAAGGAACCGGAATATATATCACATTACGGTATTATTTATGCATATATAAACAATATGTTTCAAAGAATTGCATATGGGAATATAATTATTATCCTAGTAAAGTGCAAAAGTGTACATATATCAGACTGGCTCTCGGAGACCGGAAGTCACAGAGGTACTATTTCCTGTCTGTGCTAGTTGGTAAGTTTAAATGGGATGCTTTCTTTTTCAATTACTTTCCTTAAAATATAATGTATATTTTGCTTTGCATGCTCATTTTGGGATGATGAAGTCGTTAACTAGCGAATGCGTTCTCAAAAAGTAAAACATATATTTATTTTGTCGACATACTAGCTAAACGGGGATGTGAGGGGTTAGCGCGATTGGTTTCTTTATCTTAGCTAGCTAGCCTGGTTACTAAACCACAGAGTTTGTCTTTGACTAAACCATCCAATATGGTCACTTTCTAAGTTTGATTTTATGTGTGTAGTTTTAAGCAGTAATTATGTGAGGATTGTCCGTGTTCGACGGACAATGTTTATCTATTTATTTTATCACTTGCATGCTATAGATTATGTCATCTTTGTGCGCCTGACTTGAACTAGAGGCACGTTGATAGTATTTTAGTTTAACTAGTTAAGAACAAATTCTTATTTTCAATGACAGCCTGGGTTAACTGCGTTGTTCAGGGGCAGAACGACACATTTTTACCTTGTCGGCTCGGGGATTCGATCTAGCATTCTCCTGTTAATGTTACTGGTCCAACGCTCTAACCACTAGGCTACCTGTCGACCCAGTCAGTATGTTATGCTAGCTAGTTGAATCCTAGATCGCTGTGGTGGAATAGTATACATTTCGGTAAGTTAAATTCAGCCGTACGCATTTGCTCACTGACCATAGTACTGGAAATGGTCTTACGGAGAATACATATGTAATTTTATGAGTATACAAAGACTGCGCGGTTGCTTGCTGTCATACTATAGAGAGTTTGCCTGTTAGAGAATTGTTGACACGTTCACTTGACTTGTTTTGTATGTTAGTTACTCATGCAAATCAAATGTCGTATTGTCTCTGATTTCTTCCATTTTCTCACACGCAGCGCACATTTATTCTCTGTGAGAGGTGCAGACTCTTGTCTGCTCTACCCCATCGTAACCCTGTCACTCCCGGCGGGAACCATGGCCTTCGTGCCGACCCCTAGCCCAACGGTGGTGGACCAGACCACCCTCATGAAGAAGTACCTGCAGTTCGTGGCAGCCCTCACAGACAACAACACTCGTAAGTGAATGAGAAACTATGATAGTTGAGTGTGCCATAGTCTGAGAGTCAGCATCAGCCTGAGAAATATCCTGTGATCAGAAACATAATTATTTGCGTGATTTAATGTATACTGTAGCTGTAGGTGCTATTGGTGAGTTGTGGGCATAGTTATTCAGTAATCTATGGTTTAGGTATAATCTCTACAGCAGGGGCAATGTGATGAGAGCGATATTCTTTAGTCCAGAATAAGGTACAGTGTATTTGTGAGTGACTGACTGAGTGAGTGCGAGTGTGTCTGATAAAGTACCTTAAAACACTCTGGGCGCTGTAAGTAAAACTGATAAGATCTGAGTGTCCCTGTCTGCACAGAGATGAGAAGTATATGATGACTCATTGTGTCACATGAGCTGTTTTAATGTTGTTACTGTATCCTCCAACACTCAGCTGATGAAACAAAGTTGAAGATGATGCAGGAGGTCAGTGAGAACTTTGAGGTAAGTTTCTAACCATAGAATAACTAGAATGGGTATACCCATTATGTCTGTTTCTACTACAGCGGTAAGTCGCAACACTGTTCACTTATCTTGTCTACATAATGAAAACTGGTCTTATGTTAGTGGTGATGTCTTTTTCAGAATGTGACATCATCGCCACAGTACTCCACCTTCCTGGAACACATCATCCCTCGCTTCCTTACCTTCCTCCAGGACGGAGAGGTGCAGTTCCTGCAGGAGAAGCCCACACAGGTAGGAGGACATTAAATCATTTTAAATATTTATTTGCTTAAGGACAGATACAATTTAAACATGAAGTCATTGAATGCACAAGAATCAGATTCACCTTGTATTACTTTAAAACAGCAACTGAGGAAGCTGGTGCTGGAGATCATCCACCGGATCCCAACTAATGAACACCTGAGACCTCACACCAAGAACATTCTGTCTGTCATGTTTCGCTTCCTGGAGGTAAGTTGTTACTCGCGTCTATGACAGACATGATTTATGCTGCGTATCGTCTTTTCAGCAGAGGCGATGTGATGAGAGCGATATGCTTTAGTCCAGAGTAAGGTACAGTGTATTTGTGATGGTGACTGACTGACTGAGTGCGTGCGAGTGTGTCTGATAAATGTACCTTAAAACACTCTGGTCGCTGAAAGTAAAACTGATAAGATCTGAGAACGCCTGTTTGCTGAGAGATGGGAACTGTGTGGTGGTGGAATGTTCCATAGGAACCAATCGTTTCAGAAATCTATCAGAAAGGTATTGTCCACCCCACACACACACGTACTGAGTGGACAAAACATTAGGAACACCTTCCTAATATCGAGTTGCACCCCTTTTGCCTTCAGAACAGCTTGACTCTACAAGGTGTTGAAAGCGTTCCACAGGGATGCTGGCCCATGTGGACTCCAATCCTTCCCACAGTTGGCTGGATGTTCTTTGGGTGGTGGATCATTCTTGTTAAACAAGGGAAACTGTTGCGTGTGAAAAACCCAGCAGCGTTTCAGTTCTCAACACACTCAAACCTATGCGCCTGGCACCTACCACCATGCCCCGTTCAAAGTCACTTAAATCCTGGCACACATACACAATGGCACACATACACAATCCATGTCTCAAGGCTTAAAAATCCTTCTTAAACCTTCCTCCTTCCCTTCATCTACACTGATTGAAGTGGATTTAGAGAGTGATATCAATAAGAGATCATAGCTTTCACCTGGTCAGCCTGTCATGGACGGTGTCCTTAATGTTTTGTGCACTCAGTGTATTTAGTTAAGATAGTTATCTGTCCCTAACCTGAACTGATTGACTCAGTGTTTTCTTTGCATTGCATCGCTCGTTGTTTGCTTTCAGATTGAGAGCGAGGAGAACGTGCTGATATGCCTGCGTATTATCATTGAACTGCACAAACAGTTCCGTCCACAGATCTCTCAAGAGGTGAGAACCTTTCTTTTCTCCAATCTCACTTTGTGTTGATGAACAGAAGACCTGCCTACAGTGTCTTGCCATGACTCTATCTCAATTCCTCTTTCCATGATTCCTCGCATCTCCTTGCCACCTTAACCATATTGGATCAGACCTTCTTCCCCAATGTGTTTCGAGAATAAAGCGAGGAAAGAAGATGTGAGGAATCGAGCAAAGATTAATTGCGATGGAGCCCATGTCTGGATGCTGAACTGTGCTCCTCTGATCAGGTTATTAACTGTCTGTTGTAATCTTTTATTCAGATCCATCACTTTCTGGACTTTGTGAAGCAGATCTATAAGGAGCTGCCTAAAGTAGTGGTAAGACAACAGAAAAGCAGGTGGCTTATTGAGCGGGGAAATGTTTGGTCTCTGAGGATGTAGGAATCATGTTCTCACTTTTGCATTCTCCTTCCCTCTTGTCTTTTCTCCCTGTCTCTGTTCTTGTCCCTGTTCTCTCTCAGGCTCGGTACTTTGAGAATCCCCAGGTGATAGCTGAGAACACTGTGCCTTCTCCTGAGATGGTGGGCATGATCACCTCGGTGTTGGTGAAGACCGCCCCCGAGAGGGAGGACAGTGAAACACGCACAGTGAGTAGACCTGTCCTGAATACTTCTATCAACTGTCTGTAACTCCTCTTATTACCACTTGGTGGTGTAGAAGCACTGGCAAAGCATCTCAGACCAGGGCTTGTTTTCTAGGTAGAAATGTAAGGCACAGAGCTCATGTGATTCATCATTGAATCATGTCTGTTCTACACAGTATATTTCTATCTGAATGTTCCATACTGTTGTACCGATCCTGAATATAGGCTGGCATTTCCCTTGCCTGACTCCTGTTTATTTGTTTCTCCAGCACACCATCATCCCACGGGGGTCCCTGTCCCTGAAGGTGCTCGCTGAGCTGCCTATCATAGTGGTGCTCATGTACCAGCTGTATAAACTGAACATCCATAACGTGGTATCTGAGTTTGTCCCCCTCATCATGAACACTATCATGCTGCAGGTTTCTCCCCAGGCCAGGTAAGAAGCCTGTGTGTGCGATTGAGTCTGTCTTGATTCCGTCCTTTAGTCAGTCATAATTGTTATTTTTGCTAAACAACCACAAGAACATGAAATGGTATTAAAGCATAAATCATTATTAAGGGTACAGTGGAATTGTTTGCTTTGTATATAAGTAGTTATTGTAAACCCTAACATGTAACTTTCAGGCAACACAAGCTGTATAACAAGGAGCTGTATGCTGACTTTATCGCTGCTCAGATCAAGACCCTGTCCTTCCTGGCCTACATCATCCGCATTTACCAAGTACATATACCCATGTTGTGCTTTTCACTTCATGTGCCTGTGTTCAATTTCTCATTTCATTTTCTGTATTGTATTTACCTGGCACACAGAGTACTTAATGCCAGTTTTCATGGAACTTTCTAAACTATATTGTGTTTGTGTATCCCTCTGACCAGGACCTGGTAGGGAAGTACTCCCAGCAGATGGTAAAGGGCATGCTGCAGCTGCTCACCAACTGTCCCTCTGAGACAGCCCATCTACGCAAGGAACTGCTCATCGCTGCCAAACACATCCTCACCACAGACCTGCGCAGCCGTACGCATTGACGCACGCATGCACAAACAAATGTAAACTCGTTCACTCAGACTAATTCTGACACTTTATTTTCATTCTCTGTTGCAGAGTTCATCCCTTGCATGGACAAACTTTTTGATGAGTCCATATTGATCGGGTCTGGCTACACAGCCCGGGAGACACTGAGGTAAGACCATTCTCAACCTCTCATCAAACACCAGCCTTCATCTTTCATTAGTCTCCATGTGAAACAAGCTGTAGCTATCAGACCTGGCAGATCTGTGGATGGTGGAGTATAAAAAAAGGGAAAAGGTGTCTTCTAATGCTCTTTAAAGCTCTGGCACCTTCCATGCACTGATTATAAGTCACTCTGGATTAGAGCCTTTAGTGTCTGCTAAATGACTGAGATGTTACGTAAACTGTAAAAACCTTCCATTTGATAGTGAACTCTTCTGACCTCTCCCTTCCCTCTCTCCTGTCACTCCAGACCACTGGCCTACATGGTAGTTGGTGATTGAACTATATAACCTGAAATATAACCTTCTGTTTTGATAGTGGTGAACCTTTGCAACTCCTCTCCCCCCAGACCACTGGCCTACAGCACGCTGGCAGACCTGGTGCACCACGTGCGTCAGAACCTGCCTCTCACAGACCTGTCTCTGGCCGTGCAGCTGTTTGCCAAGAACATAGATGACGAGTCTCTCCCCAGCAGCATCCAGACCATGTCCTGCAAACTGCTGCTTAACCTGGTCGACTGCATCCGCTCCAAGAGTGAACAGGAGAACGGCAACGGCCGGGACATACTGATGAGAATGCTGGAAGTAAGTAAAGCGAGATGGGAAACGACAGCCTGATTTATAAGGAAAGGGGCAATGTTGTGCCCAATCACAAATCAACTCTGCACCTTTTATACTATCTCTAGGTTCCCCATGTAAGAAGATTATGTTCCTTTTATGATTATCAAGACATTGACTTCAATACATCTTCAATCTCCTTCTTCCTCAAGGTGTTTGTGCTGAAGTTCCACACCATCGCTCGCTACCAGCTCGCCACCATCTTCAAGAAGTGCAAGCCCCAGTCAGAGATGGGCGTGGTCGAACCACAGGGGGCGCTACCCGGGGTCCCCACAACTCCTGCCCTCCCAGCCACCCCTGTCCTCCCTGCCCTGCCTCCTCTTGCGCCCCCTAACCCTGTCACCCCCGCACCTCCCGCCCCCGCCACCCCCTTCGACCGGCTGGGAGAGAAGGAGGACAAGCAGACATTCCAGGTGTCGGACTGTCGCAGCCTGGTGAAGACGCTGGTCTGTGGGGTGAAGACCATCACCTGGGGAATCACTTCCTGCAAGGCTCCTGGAGGTGAGGAGCCAAAAAAATGGCCCTTACATTACACTCGGAGGAGAAATGGACACTTGAGTTCCGATGTCAAGATTGACCCTTTTTTCCCCATTGATTTCCATCCTCATTTCATGAAGATAACTCAGGATAAACTAACCTCACTGATTGCTTACCACTCCTGTTGTGTGTTCTGTGTTGCAGAGGCCCAGTTCATTCCTAACAAGCAGCTTCAGCCCAAGGAGACTCAGATCTACATCAAGCTGGTGAAATACGCCATGCAGGCCTTGGACATCTACCAGGTATGACTGCCAGTGTACCAGTAGGGCTTTGTCTTATGGAGATATGATTATATAGCCATACATTATACATGTATACACTACACATGTATAAGAGAGCTCCACTGCCCGCTTAGCTAGCTACAGATTGATCAGGATATAACCAGATAGAAAACTCTGGAAAACTCTGAAAACTCATACCACTATATACTGTACATGTGTATACCAGCTCTCTTCTCCCTCCTGGCTAGGTACATTGCCTATGGTATAACCAGGGCCATACAATGTAGAAACTCCAGGTCGTACCACTATCAAGTCCAGGTTGTAACGAGAGCCAAATATTGTATATACTTGTGAATATCAGCGCCCCGTCTGCCCTCGGCTACAGATTACTCAGGGTTACCATAATATAACAGCTCCCCCTCTCTTGGCTGGTACAGATTGATCAGGGTTACCGTAATAACCATAGTATAACAGTGCCCCGTCCATCCTCAGATAGATACAGATTACTCTGGGTTACCATAATAACCATACTATAACAGCACCCCATCCCCCTCTCCTGGCTAGGTACAGGGTACAGATTGATCAGGGTTGCTGTAATAACCGTAATATAACAGCGCCCCATCCTCCTCTCCTGGCTAGGTACAGGGTACAGATTGATCAGGGTTGCTGTAATAACCGTAATATAACAGCGCCCCATCCCCCTCTCCTGGCTAGGTACAGGGTACAGATTGATCAGGGTTGCTGTAATAACCATAATATAACAGCGCCCCATCCCCCTCTCCTGGCTAGGTACAGGGTACAGATTGATCAGGGTTGCTGTAATAACCGTAATATAACAGCGCCCCCATCCTCCTCTCCTGGCTAGGTACAGGGTACAGATTGATCAGGGTTGCTGTAATAACCGTAATATAACAGCGCCCCGTCCTCCTCTCCTGGCTAGGTACAGGGTACAGATTGATCAGGGTTGCTGTAATAACCGTAATATAACAGCGCCCCATCCCCCTCTCCTGGCTAGGTACAGATTGCCAACAACCAGCAGACGTACATCAGAGTGGCCAACTGTCAGACGGTGCGTATGAAGGAGGAGAAGGAGGTGCTGGAGCACTTTGCTGGGGTCTTCACGATGATGAACCCCCTCACCTTCAAGGAGATCTTCCAGACCACAGTCCCCTACATGGTGGAGAGGATCTCCAAGAACTACGCCTTGCAGGTAACCCCACACTCTGTTGTTGTGTCCTAAATGGCACCTTGTTTGCAATGTAGTGCACTACTTTTGTTCAGGGCTCTAAGAGCAATTTCAGATCTGGGTTTAATGGAACATTTCGGTCCGGTTTCCCGGACCCAGATTAAGTCTAGTCCTAGACTAAAGATAACTTTCAATGAAATGTGTGTATGTAGGATTGGTTTTGTTTGGGGACTAATGTGTAAAACCTCACCGTCTAATTTTTCCAGATCGTGGCTAACTCGTTCCTTGCTAACCTGTCGACGTCAGTCCTGTTTGCCACCATCCTGGTGGAGTACCTTCTGGAGAGACTACCTGAGATGGGCTCCAACGTAGAGCTGTCCAACCTCTACCTCAAGCTATTCAAACTGGTCTTCGGCTCTGTCTCGCTGTTCGCTGCTGAGAACGAGCAGATGCTCAAGGTTAGGGTGATGTTTATTTTCATCATCCGTGTTGCATAGTTTCGATGCCTCTTCCTCTTGGAAGCCCTGTCCTAAATTGACAATGGTTGTTGAGATAACTATCCTGACTGAATTGAAATGCACAGGAAACAACATTAATCTTGTCTGAAGGCTAAATTGTGATGTTCACCATACTTTCAAAACCAAATGAATCGATGTCGAACACAAATCATGTCTCTTCCTTCCCCCAGCCTCACCTCCACAAGATAGTGAACAGCTCCATGGAACTGGCCCAGTCTGCTAAGGAACCATACAACTACTTCCTGCTTCTCAGGGCTCTCTTCCGTTCCATTGGTGGAGGCAGCCATGACCTGCTTTACCAGGAGTTCCTGCCCCTACTACCCAACCTGCTGCAGGGTAGTTTGCGCCACACACAAAAAATTAATTAAAATATTGTTTTGTAGCTTTTAAAGTTAGTAGCATGTCTTTTCATATGCACTGATCTGAAGACACAGGATAGATGGGTAAAAAAAACATGGTGGATGCCAAGCAGGAATTTGCTTTACAGGACGTCTCCAGTCCTCTCTCCTCACTTTGGCCTCCACTCTCCTTCCACCAGGCCTCAACATGCTCCAGAGTGGTCTCCATAAGCAGCACATGAAGGATCTGTTTGTGGAGCTGTGTCTGACGGTGCCTGTGAGGCTGAGCTCCCTGCTGCCCTACCTGCCCATGCTGATGGACCCGCTGGTCTCTGCTCTGAATGGCTCCCAGACGCTGGTCAGCCAGGGCCTCCGCACCCTGGAGCTCTGTGTGGACAACCTGCAGCCAGACTTCCTCTACGATCATATACAGCCCGTCAGAGCAGAGCTTATGCAGGTAAGGACGTACACACGGATGCAGGCACAACAGAAGCGTGCCCCCCCCCCCCCCCCCACAAACACACATTCAATCTATACACACATCCTAGTCTCTGCTCTCACTTCCTAACCTTTGACCCCTCTTCCCCCCCCCTAGGCGTTGTGGCGGACGCTGCGTAACCCAGCGGAGACCATCAGCCATGTGGCGTACCGAGTGCTGGGGAAGTTTGGCGGCAGCAACAGGAAGATGCTGAAGGAATCCCAGAGACTACAGTACGTGGTGACTGAGGTCCAGGGACCCAGCATCAAGGCAGAGTTCACTGACTGCAAGGCCTCTATACAGCTGCCCATGGAGAAGGTATGTGACTTGTCAGCCATTACGGGTGTGAATGGAGCTTGGTATGGTAGCCATTTTGGATCATAGTAGTGGTTAAGGTATTCAACTGTGCTGTGTTGGGCATTAAGTCACAGTAGCAGGGTATTGTAGTATGTTCTCAAAGCAAAACTCTAGTGAGCAACATTTTAAAAATCTAGGCAAGAGACAACTTCAAAACCCCTCCGTTAATTCCACTTATCCACTCCTTTCTCCTTTTCTATTTCAATGTGATAACAAAGCAGAGAAAGTAGTTAGATAACAGTGAAAGTAGCGAGAATAGGGGTGATCGTTCCCTGTCAGAGTTGAGCTTCTCTCTGCGAGAGAAGACTGTCTTCCCCATGTAATTAAAGACATCATGCGTCCTTACGGGCTCCTCATCTCTGCTCCAGGCATGAATAATCAATCTACAGAACCCTGGATGAAGACGATTATTTGCTTTCTAATGACTATCGCTGTCTGCTGATAGTGAAACACACATGCAGACTGTCATTTCTGTAATTGAGTTGACGCTCCAAAGATGGATGCCACAGTCCCCTTTCTCTCTCTGGAATTAAGTGGCTTAATGGTATTTACATCATGTGTCTTATCCTGAAATTTATTTGGATGGTAATGACTAGAAGGACGGTGTTTGTTCCTCTGGAGCTCGCCAGCTTGTAGTCTTAAAATGAGTTTTCTCTGGTTCGTTCTGCCATCTCTATGGGGAAAATGAATGGGGTTTTTGGATAAATGCTGAAAATAAGGTCTGAAGTGAGGTTTACCACAGACCTTATTTTTGGCGTTTATCCCCCCCCCAAAAAGAAAAACTATTAATTTCCCCATAGGCTTTGACCAAAGAGCCGTGGCGGAGTTAGTGCCTACAAAAAGACACCATTGCTATTGCCCTCCATTCTCACTCATTTTCTCCCTCTATCCCCTTCTTTTCCTGCTCTCTTCTCCCACTTTCCCTCGTCCTCTTTATCTCCGCCGGCCCCCTCTCTCTCCACTGCCTCCTCCTTTTGAAGTGAGACACTGTCTATTTAAAGCGCCTGAGTCTCTCTTTATTCAAAACACTTTCTAATGTCTTTGTCTTTATATCTATGTACTTTGTTGAGATGGGATGAGTGCATGTCAGCCAGTAGCAGTGTAGCCCTAATGTGCTGACAGGGCTAAGCCAGTAGAATTCAATTATGCACTCTCCTCCTCTTCGCCTTCCTCTTCCACCAGACAGACCATCCTTCTCTCTTGTTCTTTCTCCCTTGCTCCTCTCTCTGAGTGGCGTTAATTAGTTCATTTTCTCCCCCTTAAGTGTCCGGCCGCATTGGTTTGTCAGATCATAATCTGGCAGTTGAAATGGCTTCTGCTGGGCTCGGGCCCGGCACCATGTGTAGAGTTTCTTTCTCCATGACAGGTTACGCATAGCGCCGATCTCAGGCATGAGTTAAACACACTGCCCGAGTGCAGTAGGGTTGTTATTCTACACAGGGTACAGGGCTCCAGTCTGCAACCATTTTGTCATATTTTGTGACCCTGTCACTTGTCTGTGCGAGGTAGGGTTAGATAAAATTCTAAAATTCTCCCAGGTGTGACTGATTTATGTGTACAATGGATATATTCAAATAAATATATTTACGGCTGTCTCTCACTAATTGATTGTACAATGTAAACACATAATATTATGGTTTGAGTGTGTGATATGGGAATACATGATTTTATTTTATTTTTGACATTATAAAGAACCTTTGGCAACACTGCCATGTTGTTCTGAGCCTTGCTGTTGGAAAACCAGATTAGTGTCTGACTTTTGGCTGTCGCAGATGCACCTCGGTTACTTTAGCCTTACCATTTTTAAACACGCCCAATATATGCGGTGCTGCTCGTGAATTTGACTTCATCATTTTAAGGGTCATCTCAATTTGACCCGCCAGATTCAGACGCTTGAAAACACAAACACTACAACTGAACATAATTCATGATTCGTTTTTATTTTAGTTGGTTTAGAGCCAAAGATTATACGTTTTATGTTATCAAATGGGTTTGTTCATTTTATTTCCATTTTACTCAAGTGTTTTTTTTTTCTTCTTGTTTTAGTTTACTATAACCTTGGCTCAAAGCACCCTGTTTTACGATCATGATATCTGTGGAGTGCATGGGGAAATGCGTATTGTCCATCGCAGGTGCACAAGGGCTCATTGCAAAGTTTATTTTTAGGACATTGCGTTTACTGTTATTGTGCCTACTAGAAGGTGTTATTTTTAGAGTTGGGGATCCAGAGGACGTGTTTTGAGTTTCCACTTCCTCAGGTGGTGAATTAGCACATATTGAATTAGGCCTATACAGTATTTAATACTGTTAGTGAACATAAAGATTAAGGCAAAAAAATCTGAATATTCTGGAGCCCTATTTTGACAGGTTTTGTTATATTTTACTATCTCTGGATCTACCAAAAACATTCACTGCAATTAGGTTGCATATCAAACTATTTAGGATCATTCATTCCTGCTTTGACATGTTAGCTGTAACAACTTATTTATTGAATACAATCTCGGTAGTCGATTCGCCTTCTTAATAAGGCATTGTGAATGTATTCTATTGTGTGATGCAGATTTCAATTTTTGTGTGGAGGGGGCACCAAATCATGGGGAAATGTTAGTCTTGAGCCGTGGGGTATTTGTTGTTCTACTCAGATTATTTTAACTTTCAATTAATTATATTACATTTGTTAACTTGGTTCAAAGGGTTGTTTTCATGGGAAGTTTTGAGAAATGCTGAGCGAATAACTGAAATGTTAGTTATATTTTTAAACAACTAAATGATGAACATCGGTTTAATTATTTGAATTCCATTTCCTTCTGTTTTTTCCTGTAAGCTCAATGCGCACATTGCGTAGTTTCTATAGCGATAAATCTGTCCTAGGGAGTTGTAATTTCCAACAGGACAAAATGCTACATAGTTTCACTCAGAAAACCTGAAACTACAATGACCATAATCCACTGCGTGCCGGTCTGTGTTTCTTTAACGCCTGTTATAGTAGTGTCAGGCAGACCCTGAGAGAAGAGACAGAAGAATGTGTGATGGAGAGGGATAGAAAGCTGTTGTTTCGAGGTATCTCTACCGGAAAATACAGGATCTAAGTGATTTGATTGTTGGTATTCAGCAGTCATTAAAGTATGCCTTATTTACTTTGAAGAAGTACTAAAATTGTGATTTTTGGTCAGACAACGTAGGCAGCAGCTCTATAGAGATGATGACTTGAAATGAAATAATATCATTACATAAAACCATTTAATATACATAACTGAAATATTTGCTTAAAGTAGGCCCTAAGTAATGTGAATAAATGATGGTTATTACGTGATAAGCAGTAATGGACAGTCACTACCATCATGAGGCTTTTATTCATTATTTGATTCTTTTACAGCATTCAAGCCACACAATGCATTTCATGTAAAGAAAACAACAATCGAAATCGAAAACCATGATTATTTAAAAAATAATCAAACCGAACCGTCTTCAAAAAGCACTATTCGCTCAGCACTAGTGTTGAACACTTACGTTTGGTTTTACTGCTTGTCAAGGGTCCTTTGTAAGTTGACAAAAAAACTGCTCTTTCATCTTATGAATCCACCATGGTCAATTAAATGATTTACTGTAGGATCTTATTTTGAAGCCTTGTCTGTATGGATGTTGGAAGGTAAACATCTCTCTGTGTGTGTTTCCCCTGCAGGCTATAGAGACGGCTCTGGATTGTCTAAAGAGTGCCAACACGGAGCCGTACTACAGACGACAGGCCTGGGAGGTCATCAAGTGTTTCCTGGTTGCCATGACAAGCCTGGACGACAACAAACACGCCCTGTACCAGCTACTTGCTCACCCCAAGTAAGACTACACACACCCTTAACCCCATATGACTTGAGGTCTTTCTCCCTCTGCCCTAATTAATCTCCATATATACCCCTCTCCATCCCTCCCTTCCACTTTGCCCCTCCTCTCTCATATCTTCCATCACGTGTCAAGCTGCTTCATCAGCTCTGTCAAGTGTTACAGCTGCTGATTACTGAAAGATGCTTCGGCAGAGAGAGACGGAGGGGAGAGTGGGTCTCATTACTATCATTGATCCTCACCAGGGGCTAATTGACTTTCCCCTCTCTGTTTACGCTCCTCCCTGCTCCACACACACACAGCCCCCCCCCCCCCACCTCTGTCAGATGTTTTGATTCATGACTTCTGTTCTCTCTCTCGCCCCCTCATTCTCTGTCTGTTTTACCGGTTGGTCACCGTGAAAAGGGCCTTTCAGTGAACAGCATCAGCTTTTCTTTAATATCACCAAATGCCAAGAAGTGAGAATGGAGCTCCATCAGAGTGGCCGGGGCTGTAAATGAACAGAAATTGATCTGGCAGTCTGTCTAACTGCCCCCCCCTCCCCTAAATCCCTCCCTCCCTCATTTTCTCCCCTCTCAGCCTCTCCCTCTCCGAAAGCAAAATTATTTTAAATGGTGATAATGAAATGGAGCAATCCATCAGGGGTAGCCATGGCATCTGGCATTATAAAACATAAGCTCAAGCATGGAGAAAACAGCCTCTCAATCAAACCAACCCGTCCCCTTCAGCAGGGCTAAATAACACACACCAACCCGTCCCCTTCAGCAGGGCTAAATAACACACACCAACCCGTCCCCTTCAGCAGGGCTAAATAACAACACATTCTTGTGAGAGAGTCGGGGGGGGGGAGACAGAGAGGCACATACCAACCAAAGACGGTCTCTGTCGGTCCTCAGGGTTTTTAGGCACTGGCAGAGACAACAGATGATTTACCCAGAGACATTTACCGCAGGATAAAAACATGCGACAGGCCCTGTAAATGATGCATTACAGTTTTGTCATATGATCCAGTGTTTCCCGTATATGCATTCAGCAGCTCCGCCACCAACTCTCCCCTACTGAAAAAAATCCTAGGGGAAACACTAAAGAAAATGTTAATGGGAGTGTTTTGTCCTTTGCTTTTGTCTATTGAATGTCCTGTGGCGGCATGTTCATTTAGTGTGTTTTGCGGTGTGTCCAGTTTCACAGAGAAGTGGATCCCTAGTGTGATCATCTCCCACCGCTACAAGGCCCAGGACACGCCGGCCCGCAGGACTTTTGAACAGGCACTGACCGGTGCATTCATGTCTGCTGTCATTAAGGACCTCCGCCCCAGCGCTCTGCCCTTTGTGGCCAGCCTCATCAGACACTACACCATGGTGGCTGTTGCTCAGCAGTGTGGTGAGAGAATTAATCTTTCTCTTCCTGTGTTTTTGTACCACTTGCATTTTGGACTTGACCGTCTCTCCACCCTTCTTCTTTTTCTCATTTGGCTGGAAGCTCTCCAGCTCTTTGTCTCTCTCCTTCGGTATCTCATTCTCTCACTCTTTTCCCCTCCTTTTTCTATGCTCCTCATGGTTGTTGTGTTGGTCTCCCCCACCCCCAGGTCCGTTCTTGCTGCAGTGCTACCAGTTGGGCAGCCAGCCCAACACAGCTATGTTCCACAGTGAGGAGAACGGTTCTAAGGGCATGGATCCGCTGGTTCTGATCGACGCCATCGCCATCTGCATGGCCTACGAGGAAAAGGAGCTGTGTAAAATAGGAGAGGTGGCTCTGGCTGTTATCTTCGACGTAGCCTCCATCATCCTGGGGTCCAAGGAGAGGGTGAGAGAAAGGGGGCTTGGGGGTTTATCGGTGGGATTGCATCACTTTAATGCTTGTTGGTGGTGATTTCTAAAAATTGATATATTTTAAGTAGGATGTGAAGTCTTGATTACTGTAATTGTTTTCATTTTTGTCTGTGAATAAGTGCTTGCGATGAGTTCATTCTGCTAATCTTTCTATCCCCCTCATCTCCCTTCTTGTCTCGTCGCTGTCCCCAGGCGTGCCAGCTGCCTCTGTTCTCCTACATCGTGGAGCGTCTGTGTGCATGCTGCTATGAGCAGGCCTGGTACGCCAAGCTGGGCGGGGTGGTGTCCATTAAGTTCCTGATGGAGAGACTACCTCTCATCTGGGTCTTGCAGAACCAACTCACCTTCCTCAAGGCTCTGCTCTTTGTCATGATGGACCTCACTGGGGAGGTACAGTTACCTGTGTTAACCAACTGTTGCAGACACTAGTTGTCTGATTTGTGTTGACACACAGGGTTAAAACATTCAAATCAAAGAAAAATGTGTTTATGGGGAGGGTAAAAACAATAGTTAAATATATCAAGTTTGACCTCCAGGTGTCTAATGGTGCAGTAGCCATGGCCAAGACCACTCTGGAGCAGCTCCTGGTTCGTTGTGCCACCCCTCTGAAGGATGAGGAGAAGACTGAGGAGCTGCTGGCTGCTCAGGACAAGTCCTTCCACATGGTCACCCATGACCTGGTGAGAGAGGTCACCTCCCCCAACTCCACAGTCAGGAAGCAGGCCATGCACTCCCTGCAGGTGCTAGCTCAGGTCACCGGGAAGAGTGTCACCATCATCATGGAGCCGCACAAAGAGGTGGGTCTAAGATGCCGTACCAGGGTTTTGTGGCACATTTTGTATTTATTATGGATCCTCATTAGCTGCTGCCAAGGTTACTCTTCCTGGGGTCCGGCAGAATTAAGGCAGTTATACAATTTAAAAAAACATTACAATACTTGAATTACTTTAATTACAGAAGTCACCATGTACTGTGTGTCATCAGGCCTCTACTCTACTACCAAATATCTACAAGACAAAATCCATGTGTACATGTGCGTATGTTATCGTGTGTATGTATGCATTCACCATCATAGAAATTGAATGAAACAATTGAATTGAATTGAAACAGGATTTTTCGTAGCTCATAAAGTGGTGACTGTTAGGCAGTGGTAGATATTGCCCTTGCTCTACACATGCTACAGATATTGGGACGATGGTCCAGGTGTTACAGACCGTGACACCCCCCCCCCAAGAAGCACCTGTTGATTTATAACCTGTTATAACCCCTCCCACTCACAGGTGTTACAGGACATGATCCCCCCTAAGAAACACCTGCTGCGTCACCAGCCGGCCAATGCCCAGATCGGCCTGATGGAGGGCAATACCTTCTGCACTACCCTGCAGCCACGCCTCTTTACCATGGACCTCAACGTCATGGAGCACAAGGTCTTCTACACAGAGGTGAGAGGTCGTGGGCATAGCCATGGCAACGGACTGAAAGGAATAGTTTATCACAAAGTCAAACGTTTATCATAGGTTTTGTTTTCATACCTTAAAAGTGGTCTATCCAATAATTATCACAAACTGTTGAAAACAATTTGCCCTATTGAGTCAACAATGTATTGAGTTGACTCTGTATTTCCATCCCCTATTGATCCGTATTGATTACATTTCTTTCTTGCTCTTTCTCCAGCTGTTGAACCTGTGTGAGGCTGAGGACGCTGCTCTGATGAAACTGCCCTGCTATAAGAGCCTGCCCTCTCTGGTTCCCCTGCGCATCGCTGCCCTTAGTGAGTACATGACAGGAGTCTGAGTACTTACTACACTGAAGGACTCCAAATAATTCTGCCATTCAACATGTAGAACAAACACGCATATCACAATCAACTCGACAAAATGGGAACAACATTCTTTCTAATTATGCTTTGTTCATCATCTACTATTCCACAGCATCTCAAAACAAATGTGTTAATCCAACATTTTGTCTTTTATAAAGCAGTAAATTGACAGTTGTTCTGTCTGCATAGATGCCCTGGCAGCTTGTAACTACCTGCCTCAGTCCAGAGAGAAGATCATTGCTGCACTTTTCAAAGCCCTCAACTCTACCAACTCTGAACTGCAGGAGGCAGGAGAGGCCTGTATGAGGAAGGTTAGTATATTATACACGTCCCAGGTAGCCTAGCCATTAAGAGCATTGGGATAGTAACAGAAAGGTCATGGTTCAATTTCTAACCCGGCAAGGTGTAAAAATCTGCTGTTCTGCCCTTGAGCAAGGCAGTCAGCCCCAAAAACTGTTCCTGGGCTGACAATGTGGATTTTAAGGCAGCCCCCCGCACCTCTCTGATTCAGAGGGTTTGGGTTAAATACGGAGGACATATTTTGGTTGAAGGCATTCAGTTGTGCAACTTACTAGGTATCCTCCCTTCCCTTTCTTCTCCCTTCTTTTATCCTCATCACCTCATTCATACCTTTCTTATTTCTCTTTCTTGATCTCCTCATTGCACACCTTTTTCTCCCTCCATCACAAAATCATTGAATTTCTTCTACATGTGCCTCTTCCTCAATGCAACACTGACCTCCAGCCTTCATACCCTCAATCTACCTATCAACACCTTCATCTCTCCCTCCATCCAACAATCATTTCTCCCTCCATTCTCTCCTCTCATTCTCGCCTCCTCTCACGCTGTCTTCCCTGGCCTAACACTAATGAGCGTTGCCAGGGAGCGGTCGATACAGGATGGAGTGTTTGTTCTGAGCAAAGAGGGGAGAATTAATGTGGCTGCCATGCATCATCCCTGTGTGTGTGACTGGCCCTGGCCTTATTGTTGCGGCCTTTCTCTCAGGCACTGGATCATCCAGAGCTGTTTTACTGGGCTCTTGGGTTGAGAGACAGAAATAAAGTTGGTGAGAATAAG
The DNA here is from genome assembly GCF_057628025.1 of Oncorhynchus mykiss. Taxonomy (NCBI): domain Eukaryota; kingdom Metazoa; phylum Chordata; class Actinopteri; order Salmoniformes; family Salmonidae; genus Oncorhynchus; species Oncorhynchus mykiss. The sequence goes on along the minus strand of NC_143041.1, from coordinate 27,471,694 downwards.
CCATGATTCATGCTGAGAATGACCTGAATTGAAAAATGATTATGGTTAAAGGAATGTATTTTTTTCTCTTTGTTCTGTCTCCCAGTTCCTGGAAGGGGCCACCATCGAGGTGGACCAGATCCACACCCACATGCGCCCTCTGTTGATGATGCTGGGGGACTACCGCAGTCTGACCCTCAACGTGGTCAACCGCCTCACCTCGGTCACACGCCTCTTCCCCAACTCCTTCAACGACAAGTTCTGTGACCAGATGATGGTAAAGAAGGAAGGCTGCTGAGTTTGGGCTAAACATTATTTATTAAGTCGCTATTAACGCATCAAGGAGGTAGTCATCCATTTGAATTAATGAATGATTAAATATCTGATTAATCTCTCTCTCTCTCAGCAACACCTTAGGAAGTGGATGGAGGTGGTAGTCATAACTCACAAGGGAGGCCAGCGCAGCGATGGCAGTGTGAGTATGAACACATAGGAAGATGACTTAACACACATGCACCCTGACAGCTCCTCAGTGAGGCCTGCGCCAGATGAGAAGTGAGTGGCCATATTACAATCAATGATTAATTAGGCGCCAGCCAGAGCGCAGAGCCAGCAGCCCAGCCACCGTCTCTCCACTCGTTATCTCTGACAGATAACCTTGTAAAGGGGAAGAAGAGGTGTTGCAGGGGGGAGAGATGCACCGTCCACCGTCAGCCTCCGCAGAAATAGCATCCATTATTTCCTGCTTTTCTTTTCTCTTCCTCTCTCTGCGCTCCTCAAACGTAGTGGTAATGAGATGTAAATTGGCCCTCTGTTCGCCTGCCACTACTCTTCTCTTTGAGGGCTGCCACTGACAATGAGGCAGAGACCACCAGGTCAACCGCACAGGAGAACAGGGAGAGAGGGGATGAGGAGGAGGAGGGGGGCAGGGAGGGATAAGAGGGATGACGAGGAGAGTGAGGGGGGGTTAAGGAGGGGTAGAGAGTGGATAGAGGGATAAGGAAGGAAGCACAACTATACCAGTTTGTTTAACCAATTGTCCTGTTTTTTTTTCTCCCCTGTTCAGTATGAAAATGTTTGAGATTTCTCAGGTCTTTGCCACTGTCTGAATATTTGCACACACACATTCCACTCCATTCCATCCTTCATGCACCCTCCCCCCCACCCCCCCCCCACACACACACACACACACACACACACACACTGCTTTGCTGACTCTTTCCATTCTCTCCCATTCCGTTCCGGCACAGCCTGCATTGGAGGGCGTTGAGGTGAGACTGGGTCCAATGTTGCCCCCCCCCATAGTGTTGTGGTAGTTCTGGTGGATTGTATTGTCTGTTGTGTTTGGTTGCTTAACATTAACCTTACCTGGTGCTATACCGTATCAAAATGTTCTGTGACATTTTATCCCAACTCAGTTTATGACCCCATTTCATTTTAACGTCATATAAGAGTCACTAATAGTAAAGTCATAGAAATCAATCATCATTGAAGTCAGCAAGTTGTAGATGGTACTCTCAACCCCTCTCATCCATATTCCAAAACAACCAATCACCACTCCCCAACTAGTGACATCACTTCCTCATCCCCTGAAGCTGTTTTCCCTTAGAAATGCCCTGTCGCGCAGTTCCAAATTGCCCCCTACTCCCTAAGTACTCGTGGAGCTCTAGCCAATCCTCTCAGATCTCAAAAAGAGTCTAGGGATTAGGCCGGACTAAGGGGTCCATTTGGTATTGGGCTAGTGTATCTCTACAGTTACTGCAAAATCAAGATGTCTGTTCAAGATGTTGGTAAAGATGACTTAATACTATTTTATTTTCTCACCTCCACTTTCCCTCTCTCCCTCTTGTCCTCTCCCTCTCTAGGAGATGAAGATATGTTCGGCCATTATCAACCTGTTCCACCTGATCCCAGCAGCTCCTCAGACTCTGGTCAAACCTCTGCTGGAAGTGGTCATGAAGACCGAGCGGGCCATGCTTATAGAGGTACTAGGCACTTCTCTCGCCTCAATTCTCTCCATCCTTCCACTCCTCTCTCTTTTTCTCTCCCTCTAATCTCCTCATTCCACCTCTCCATCTACCCCTGAATTATAGTTCCCTTCCACTTCTTTTTCAGTCCATTTAAAGAACACTTTTTTAGATTGTCATGGACATGGTTAACTTATTGCCCCCCCCCCCAGGCTGGCAGTCCGTTCAGGGAGCCCCTGATCAAGTTCCTGACGCGTCACCCGTCCCAGACCGTAGAGCTGTTCATGATGGAGGCCACACTCAATGACCCACAGTGGAGCCGCATGTTCATGGTGAGACAAATGCCCTCCTGCCTAAGAGCCTCAGGCACATTGTCTCACTACCGGGTTTTAACTGTGTCAAGGAATCCCTGTGTGGAAACAATTGCCAAATACAAGTGCCGTTTTGGCTGCTAACATTTTGCTCTGGGTGTTCTCATTTAGCTGGTTTGCTCTATGGATCTCTGTAAGAAATTAATTTTATATTTCCCATTCTCTTAATCCCCTCTCCACTGTTGTGCTCCAGAGTTTCCTGAAGCATAAAGAAGCCAAGCCCCTGAGGGACGTGCTAGCCTCCAACCCGAGCCGCTTCGCCCCCCTGCTGGTCCCTGCTGGTACCGCAGCCACCGCTAGACCTGGGTCCCCCTCCACCAACACAGCCCGGCTTGACCTGCAGTTCCAGGCCATCAAGGTGAGTGAGGACGCACACAGATGCACAGCTTTGGACACGAGTGCACTCCATTACGCGCACACACACACATTCCTTACCCCATGACACTTCATGCTAATCTACTGCTGACAGGCTAGTTTCAGCCATGTTGCTTACGCCTAGGGCTGTTGTGACCGCCGGTGTGGCGGTAATACGATCACGAGTCATGAAGGAAGTCAAATTCCATGTGACCGTTTAGTCACAGTAATTAAGCTTCTCCAAGCTTTGATGCTGCTGCTGGTCATTAGTAGTCTACCAAACTGGCTAACTTCCTGGTACTCAGCACTCTATTGTTCCTCTAGTCACTCTGACATCAATGCAAATGTCTTTGAAAATCTAATCAAACACTTCATGAGCCTATGAGTGCATGTTGGGCACCATTTCAATAGGCTATGCAATTGCTTAAGAAAAAAGAGTGATGGCCTCTACTAAAACATCAGCTTTCTATAGGCTACTATATTTATTTTTCAACTTTCCTAATATTAAGCACATTGCTTATATTTACAAAATGAGTATGGCCTATATGGCTGGCATGAAAATTTACGACAGGAAAAGCATCCTCCATTTGCTTTTTAAGTGCATAGCTGACATGTATTTTCCCCCGCTGCCCGTTTCAAGACAGGTGCATGATAATGGTCCATTGTAAATCAAAACAAATTTCACACATTTATTATTTACTCTTTGTAAAGACAAGATGAAATCAATAATAGGCTAATATTGTCACCCATCACACTATCACTTGTGAATGATGCCCAGCGCAGGCAAGAAACTTTCGTATCATAGTCGCACACCCCATGTAGGCCCATAGGCCTATGTTTTGATAAGGTTTGTATCACAACTACAGTGGCCAAATAACTTCTTTAAATTTAAGCACATTATCCGCTTTATAAGGATTGTAGAGCCTAACTGGCATACATATGCAGCACGTGAGTTTCAAGTTGGGTAAGTTCATTTTCACCATAAATGCACATTTGTTTTTATAATAAAAGCATTACATGCATAATCCCATTTCTGGTCACTTTTGATAATGGTGTTTTCCTGCTAATTGAATATTTACGCGTATAACCTACTGCTGTATGCGCATTGCTGCGCTTATGATGTGAAGAAATAAACTATTAGCCTATCAGCATTTTTGGCCAAACGTTCTGATCTGTTGCGTCAGCCACATTGCGTAAAAAAGTTGTTTTGCTAGTGGTTGTATTAATTTGGGTCTATCGCATCCCACAACTGTCCTGGACTATGTTTGGAATATTTATTTCTCGAATAGAATAGGTCGACCTTTGTACTATGGGGGACAGTATGACATAGGCTAGTGCTTTTGCTGTTCGTTATGCCTACTCCTCTTGTTGGCTGAAAAAGTAAATGTGGACAGTTCTTCCAATATCTTCAACATGCACCTCAGAATTGGATAAGGACACGCGCAGTTGCGTCCCCGATGTGTCTGTCTTCACTTGTAGCCTGTGAGAAAGACCAGATCACGTGATGGAGAGCCATGTGAGTGAGATGAGAAGGGCTTTGGAGCGGGAAGCATTTAGGGAGAAGGCCTGCAAAAGGCATGGAATTTTGGGGGGGCATTATGGCCATACAAAGGGGATGCTGCCGGGAAATTTGAGGCATTATCAAGTGCTTGTCATATTGTGAATGAGTGACCGATGAAGTGTGTGTATAGCTTGCTCAAAAAAACTAAGCAGAGCTCATGCCTTTTCAAGCTACTTTTTTCAAATCATCATTAGACTCGCATCATGCAGCCTTACAATGTATTAAACATCTAAACATATAGCCTAACCTTTGTAGAACATTCATTAATACTTACATTAATAACTCTAAATTAACCATATAGGAATACCTATTTCTTTGTTAACGGCTCAACACAGAATAGCTGCATGTGCACACTCCTTCAAATCGTTTGGAGAAAATATCCTTTATTTTTTTCAGCTTTGTTAAATTGTATTCTTCATACTATAAAATAATGCCACAGAATGAATATATATATATATATATATATAAATAATATCAAATATCTGAGCTAGTGTAGCCCACAGCCATATGGCCTAGCCAGATCAGGGCCTAACATAAGGACAACTCAGAGTATGCTATTCTGAAATAGACTACATTTACTTATCATGTTTCTTTAGAGCTGATTTATTGTGAAGTTTAGCATATATTACATGGATTTATTGTGAAGTTTAGCATATATTACATGGATTTATTAGACTTTTTAAAATGTATGTTCTTAAGGTCTGCATCAGTGGCTTGTAGGCTGTGTGGAAGCCAGGAGATGCTAAATGTTTGTTAATTAACGGTCAATTACTGTGAGACTGACAGTTATTTTCTAGATGATCACCGGCTGATGAAATTTCATCACTGCCGCAGCCCTACTTACACTTATCAAATGTTTTCCAACAGAGTGAGTTTGTTATACCTTCTCACACCTGAGTCTACTGTTCTCTCTCCCCTCTTTCACTCCTCAGATTATCAGCATCATAGTGAAGAATGAGGAGGGCTGGTTGGCGGGCCAGCACTCTCTGGTCAGCCAGCTTAGACGGGTCTGGGTCAGCGAGGCCTTCCAGGAACGACACCGCAAAGACAACATGGCCGCCATCAACTGGAAGGAGCCCAAGCTGCTGGCCTACTGCCTGCTCAGCTACTGCAAGTATGTACCTCACACACACGCCATGATAGTGCTGGCTTAATGCCTGCTCAGCTACTGCAAATGTGCATCAGTTGCACAATATTTCTTAACTCAAGAGGCTTGAGAGAAATGCATCCTTGACTGTGCAACCTCGAGCTTTCATGTAAATCTTCAGACATTGATGTATGACTTCTACAAAAATCAAAGGATTTGTACTTGTACTCCTTGCCCCCCCCCCCCCCCCCCCCCAGACGAAACTTCAATGAGATCGAGCTGCTGTTCCAGCTGCTGAGGGCGTTCACGGGTCGTTTCCTGTGCAACATGACCTTCCTAAAGGACTACATGGAGGAGGAGATCCCTAAGAACTACAGCATCGCTCACAAACGGGCCCTCTTCTTCCGCTTCGTAGAGTTCAACGACCCACACTTCAACGATGAGCTCAAAGCCAAGGTAACCAACCCATTCTCGCTATCGCACTCTTTCTCACACACACACACACAGAGATGTATATGGGAACACTGCATCCCCTCAAATGCATTCACTCGCACCCACAAATATATGGTGAAAGACCATTATATTAAAAAAAATCTGTAATTAAATGGCTATATTCTTATAGTGTTCCCTGCTGAACTGCAGAGTTTTTTAATTTCAGCGGTGCAGCGCCAGTTCTCCCCCTGATGAATTATGCTGCTCATATAGTCATCCTCTTAATTGTTCTCTAGCGAAGAGCAGATGCTGTCCGTGTGTGTGTGCTAGTGCTTGAGTGTGTGTTCTTGTGCCTGTGTGTGTTTGTGCTTGAGTGTGTGTTCTTGTGCCTGTGTGTGTGTTTAGAGCTGGGACGATAAACCGAAAATGATCAACATTGACACGCCAATGACTTATCGCATGCATTTTTCTGATATCGTTCATTACAATAAGTAGTCTGTACTAGAGAACTGTAAAGTTTGACATGAATGAGGTTTGCTAATATGGGTGATTGTTAATGGTACAACTGGTGGCCACAACCATCAAATTACTAGAAGTAGTTGAAAGTGTTATTAACTAAAAAGCTGAAGTGCACATTAATGTTATAAACTTATCGTTCTATTTTTCGTTCTCGCATCAATTCAGGCAATTTATCCAATATGGATGTTTGTCCATATCGCCCATATCTCTACTGTGAATCATAGTCTTAAGCAGTTTCCTGAAAACAAGGCTCTATAGGGAGAAAGGGTGTGCTGTGCAATATCACTAGGCAGATGGGGTCTGGATATTTCACCTTAACTGAGAGAGCAGCCAGGACCTCCACACTCACAGGATGCGTCTCAACTGGCACCCTATTCCCTTTATAGCACACTACTTTTACCAGGGCCCATAGGGCTCTGGTCAAAAGTAGTGCACTATATAGGGAAAAGGGTGCTATTTGGGATGCAGAAATGGAGGCCTATTCTCATATGGTGAAATATTAGGACCACTGTTGCTAACAAACGGCTGTTCTTTCTAGTAGTCCTCCTCCCCTAGCCTAACATCTGGACGATTTAACATAATGAATATCTCTCACACTCTCTCTCTGGTTCAGCCACAGGCACTGCCTCTGCTTTAATAGATAATGCTAATGTCTCCGCTAGAGAGAGAGCGAGACACACACACACACACACACACACACGCGCTGTAGAAGGAGGACACTAATCATCTAATGGCAATAAAGTAATGTTGGGCGACGTCTGTATGATTGATATCACAGACACTCTAAATGAATGGGGACATATGAGACCAAATAAGAGAGCGTGGCGCTACGCATTTCCTCTCCCTCTATTATCTGTTCCTGTGTGTGTTAATGGCAGCGTCGGAGCATATGATGCCTCTATTAAAATATGTCCTGCCTAGAGGATGATGTATAGGGTGGAGACTAGTTCATTAGGATGGTACCTATAAATGCTCAGTTATTCTGCTGCTGACTGCTTAATCATTCCTTTGTCTTCAATGTCTACCATTGATATATGCTCTTGTTTTTGTGAGGAGTTTAAATGATTAAGTTGTACTTTTTATTGATTTATTTTTGATTTGAAAGATTTGACTAAGTCGCTCTTGATCAGATTGGTCATTTAGCAGACAATGTAAATGTACATTATGTTTTTTAAACAACGTGGAATTTTATTTAACTGACATTCCTGCTATTATCTCCTCTATAGACATTTAAAAAAGACCACACCCGCTAGAGAAGTTATCTTCTTTAAGTGTGGATCTGTTATTACAACCTGTCTCTTTCTGTCCCAGGTGTTGCAGCACATCCTGAATCCAGCGTTCCTGTACAGCTTTGAGAAGGGGGAGGGGGAGCAACTTCTGGGACCGCCCAACCCAGAGGGAGACAACTCCGAGAGCATCACCAGCGTCTTCATCACCAAGGTATAAAAACCAACCAACGCCTCGCCCTCAAGACTCTTCATGGATGGCCTATCCTTTCTCTACACCCCTGTCCTTCTCTCCTCTTTTCATCCCTTTCTCCCTCATCATTTGTTATATCCATCACTACCTCTTTTTCCTTTTATTCTGATCCTCTCTGATCGTCTTCTCCCTTTCTCCTCTCATCTCTCTTTTCCCTTGCCCATCTTGCCCCCTCTTCCTGCTCTCATCCTATTGCCCTCTCTCTTCTCATCACTCTGTCCATCCATCAGAGCAGTGTGTAATGTTCTGGCCTGCCTGGCAGTACTGTCACCGTGGCAACAGTAAAGGTCACGGTTTTGTTTGTCTTGAACACGATCTAATCATAGTCCCTGACTCACTGTCTGACCAACACCAGACCTAGTATGGATCTGATCGTCTGGTTGGGTTTTAAACTCATTTTCTCTCTCCACCTTTCTACATGACAGATTATGCATTTTAAGTCTTTGTGGAAAATGCCACTGCCAAAAACAACTTGTGTTCCCCCCCCCCCCCCCCCCCAATCAGATTATATTGTATTTATTTATTACATTTAAAAAATAATACCTATAGAATGTACATATTCTCCTTGCCCTTCTCTCTGTGGGGAGAAATGTCTTGAAGGACAAGGACAAGAAATATGTAATACATCCATCTTCTCTCTCTCTCATAGGTCCTGGATCCAGAAAAGCAGGCAGACCTCCTAGATTCCCTCCGTATCTACCTGCTCCAGTTCTCTACTCTCCTGGTGGAGCATGCCCCCCACCACATCCACGACAACAACAAGTCCCGGAACAGCAAGCTGCGGCGCCTCATGACCTTCGCCTGGCCATGCCTGCTGCCCAAGGCCTGTGTTGACCCTGCCTGCAAGTACAGCGGCCACCTGCTCCTGGCACACATCATCGCCAAGTTCGCCATCCACAAGAAGATCGTACTGCAGGTTACTTTACTTTTTAAAAATATAGTTGGAATTGTCTGTGAAATAGCTTGTAATTAATATATTGTGGCAGGTTATCAGCTCTTCTGTCTTGTCCACATTGATGTGGAGGGCACTTGACCGGCACCATTCTTGGAGGTTGCTGGCCTGTTTTTAGGCTGCATAATCCAATTTACAAAGGATAGCCGCTCACTGATTTATGCCCTCAAAAGTAACGTTTTACATTTGACATGATCACATTTCTTCCACCTGTGCGTGTATCTAGGTGTTCCATAGCCTGCTGAAGGCCCACACTATGGAGGCCAGGGCTATCGTCCGCCAGGCTATGGCCATCTTGACCCCGGCCGTGCCAGCCCGCATGGAGGACGGACACCAGATGCTGACCCACTGGACACGCAAGATCATCGTGGAGGAGGGACACACCGTCCCTCAACTGGTCCATATACTGCACCTTATCGTCCAGCACTTCAGAGTGCGTAACAAACGCTCGCGCACACACACATCCTAGCACGCAGGGTGGATTTTTCTGTATAATTCTACTTTATAGAATCTACTAATTCTATGGGTTTCCCCCCCTTGTGCTTCCTACACCCTTCATCATGATCCCAGCCAGCTGTTCAGAACTGTAGACTGACGCCTGGTCAAGTTCATTGTAGATTGATCTGTGGCACTTTGACACACTGCTCTCTGACCGAGACCGCTCATCTCATCATCATTACCCTGGAGAGATGAGTCTGTCACGATGGACATGTGCCTAGAGTAGTGTGCATGCGTCTCCATCTGATGATCTCTGACAGTGTAGACTGCACTCGGACAGGAAGCTCATCTCACTCTCTGCAGTGTATGCATGTAGACAAGGCTTAGCTGTGCTTTCTGTCTGGTATTGAAGTCCCTGTCACCCATCAGAGATAATCACTCCATCTGAACAGCTCTAATCATCTCTGACAATGCTGACAGCACTCCCGATAGGAGTGTCATAGAGGCACCCTCTTCAGAGCGTCTGTGTGTGCCTTTGTGCTTGACCCTTTGGGGTTTGAGTGTGTTCTCTGGCTAAGTATAGGCCTAATAAGTGTGTGGGCTTTGTCACAGAGTTTAAATCGAGTCCCAAGCATACCTATGTAACTTAGATGAACACACACACACGGTATTTCCCCTGTCCCACTGTTTTCTCCCATGTGGTGTCTAACCACGCACGCACCCCCCCCCCTCCCTGTCCCCAGGTGTACTATCCGGTGCGTCACCACCTGGTGCAGCACATGATCAGTGCCATGCAGCGTCTGGGCTTCACCCCCAGTGTGACTATTGAACAGAGGAAGCTGGCTGTGGACCTGGCTGAGGTTGTCATCAAGTGGGAACTACAGAGGATCAAAGACGCACTGGTACGTGTGCAGACCCATTTAATAGGATAGAACACGTTAATTGTTTCACCTACGATACTCTTCCTTTTACAACTGTAGAAAGTAGATTTTGATATTTGATTTATATTTCCTAGCCGGAGGCGGAGGGGGCCGACCCAGGTAGTAGTGGAGAGGGGACCAGTGCAGGCGGTACTGGGGGGGTGAAGAGAGGCCTCTCCATGGACTCTGCTGCCGGACAGGACGTCAAGAGGTTCCGTACCGCCACTGGAGCTGTCGCTGCGGTAACACCGCCCAGCACAAGTGTACGTATCAGGAGGGAACAGATTATTTTCTCCAGTCACATGGTCAGGAAACCCTGATGGGTCTAGGTAACAGCTCCACCATGCCTTCTGATTTCCTAGGTGGAATATGCATGTTTGGCCTCACCCTGTCCCATGTGTGTGTAGGTGTTTGGCCTCACCCTGTCCCATGTGTGTGTAGGTGTTTGGCCTCACCCTGTCCCATGTGTGTGTAGGTGTTTGGCCTCACCCTGTCCCATGTGTGTGTAGGTGTTTGGCCTCACCCTGTCCCATGTGTGTGTAGGTGTTTGGCCTCACCCTGTCCCATGTGTGTGTAGGTGTTTGGCCTCACCCTGTCCCATGTGTGTGTGTGTAGGTGTTTGGCCTCACCCTGTCCCATGTGTGTGTGTGTAGGTGTTTGGCCTCACCCTGTCCCATGTGTGTGTGTGTAGGTGTTTGGCCTCACCCTGTCCCATGTGTGTGTGTGTAGGTGTTTGGCCTCACCCTGTCCCATGTGTGTGTGTAGGTGTTTGGCCTCACCCTGTCCCATGTGTGTGTAGGTGTTTGGCCTCACCCTGTCCCATGTGTGTGTAGGTGTTTGGCCTCACCCTGTCCCATGTGTGTGTGTAGGTGTTTGGCCTCACCCTGTCCCATGTGTGTGTAGGTGTTTGGCCTCACCCTGTCCCATGTGTGTGTAGGTGTTTGGCCTCACCCTGTCCCATGTGTGTGTAGGTGTTTGGCCTCACCCTGTCCCATGTGTGTGTAGGTGTTTGGCCTCACCCTGTCCCATGTGTGTGTAGGTGTTTGGCCTCACCCTGTCCCATGTGTGTGTAGGTGTTTGGCCTCACCCTGTCCCATGTGTGTGTAGGTGTTTGGCCTCACCCTGTCCCATGTGTGTGTAGGTGTTTGGCCTCACCCTGTCCCATGTGTGTGTAGGTGTTTGGCCTCACCCTGTCCCATGTGTGTGTGTGTAGGTGTTTGGCCTCACCCTGTCCCATGTGTGTGTGTGTAGGTGTTTGGCCTCACCCTGTCCCATGTGTGTGTGTGTAGGTGTTTGGCCTCACCCTGTCCCATGTGTGTGTGTGTAGGTGTTTGGCCTCACCCTGTCCCATGTGTGTGTGTGTGTAGGTGTTTGGCCTCACCCTGTCCCATGTGTGTGTGTGTAGGTGTTTGGCCTCACCCTGTCCCATGTGTGTGTGTGTAGGTGTTTGGCCTCACCCTGTCCCATGTGTGTGTGTGTAGGTGTTTGGCCTCACCCTGTCCCATGTGTGTGTGTGTAGGTGTTTGGCCTCACCCTGTCCCATGTGTGTGTGTAGGTGTTTGGCCTCACCCTGTCCCATGTGTGTGTGTGTAGGTGTTTGGCCTCACCCTGTCCCATGTGTGTGTGTGTGTGTAGGTGTTTGGCCTCACCCTGTCCCATGTGTGTGTGTGTGTGTAGGTGTTTGGCCTCACCCTGTCCCATGTGTGTGTGTGTGTGTAGGTGTTTGGCCTCACCCTGTCCCATGTGTGTGTGTGTGTGTAGGTGTTTGGCCTCACCCTGTCCCATGTGTGTGTGTGTGTGTAGGTGTTTGGCCTCACCCTGTCCCATGTGTGTGTGTGTGTGTAGGTGTTTGGCCTCACCCTGTCCCATGTGTGTGTGTGTGTGTAGGTGTTTGGCCTCACCCTGTCCCATGTGTGTGTGTGTGTGTAGGTGTTTGGCCTCACCCTGTCCCATGTGTGTGTGTAGGTGTTTGGCCTCACCCTGTCCCATGTGTGTGTGTGTGTGTGTAGGTGTTTGGCCTCACCCTGTCCCATGTGTGTGTGTGTGTGTAGGTGTTTGGCCTCACCCTGTCCCATGTGTGTGTGTGTAGGTGTTTGGCCTCACCCTGTCCCATGTGTGTGTGTGTGTGTAGGTGTTTGGCCTCACCCTGTCCCATGTGTGTGTGTGTGTAGGTGTTTGGCCTCACCCTGTCCCATGTGTGTGTGTGTGTAGGTGTTTGGCCGCAGTACATCCATGCCGGTAACAGAGACTCTCCTCACCAAGCCAGTGGAGAAACAACACACAGACACCGTGGTCAACTTCCTCATCCGCATCGCCTGCCAGGTAACACCTTTGTCATGATCACCTTGCTTACACAGTGGCCCAGGTACCCCCCCGGGTCACTGCGTCACAGTCAGCAGGCCTTGGTAGCAGCAGCAGATGTTCACCCCTGGACTTGCAGAGGGACAACATGTCCTTGGTTCTGGATCTGTGGGCTTTACCTGAAATAGAACTGGGAAAGAATGTCACCACCTCCTCTGGGCACCATTGTACATAATTGCCATGTGTAGCAGTCTCTGAATGTGCTTCATTTTTACTTATATTACAATTGTCTGACACTGAAACAGCTGCTGCTTTTTCTCCATTTTGTTTCACAAGACCCGGGGACCCTTAATTAACCTCTGTCTATTTTCAATGGAAGACGATAATGATGATTGTTACTTTCCCCAAGAAAAACAAGGTTGCTCAAACAGAAGTGGAACTAACAAAGTCACTGATGAACAAACAAACAAAGTGGGGTTTTAGGAGGGTTCTGAAATACACTCATGGGAGTGTCCACTGAAAGTTGATTAGCAACAACAACCGGGACCTGACAGACACCCACAATGAGCGTGCACTAAGAGCCAAACAAAGGAAAAACCTACACCAAACTTAAAGACAGGAAGCAAACCAAAAGGAGGAGCAAAATGATGTAGACAGGGAAGATCTTTCTAGAAATCAAACAGGGAGAGACAACTAAAGGTGTTGACCCACCACATCTCTCTAGGCCACTCTTAATTAGCACCTGGGCCAGCACAGGTCAAACACCTTCCCATTAACAAGATGGCAACCAGCACAGGTGTAACGTATACTGACTAACGAGGTGACACCAATCTGTCTAACCTCTAAACATAAATGGAAAAACCTGTACTATGATGATTATGATGTGTCCTCCAGGTCAATGACAGTGCCAACGTGGCGGGGTCTCCAGGTGAGCTCCTTTCCCGTCGCTGTGTAAGCCTGATGAAGACTGCCCTCCGCCCTGACATGTGGCCCAGAGCTGAGCTCAAACTACAGTGGTTTGACAAACTCCTCATGACTGTGGTAAGGCTTCACAGAAATCTCTGCTTCTGGCTTTCTAGTTGTTAATTTTGGTTTCACATTGAGGTTTTACTTCTCTTCCGGTCAAAATTGCTTTATCATGCCTCCCAGAAATGATTTGTAATACTCACATCATACATGCATCAGCTCAAATCCACCATGTAGAGCTGTGTTTTCAATGAGTGAGTAACTGAAGTATGTTCTTGCCAAGTTTCCTCCTGGGATTTGGCCTTCAGTCAGTTGTTTTCCTCAGCTCCTAAGTTTGTCTTCCTATTTTAATTCCTTTGTCCCTTATCACTTCCCTGTCATTATTTGAAGCAGCAGCCTCACTCAGTGTAGGAGAGATAACTAATCCACCCGGACTGACTTGACTGTCCCATCCTCCACTCCTCCTCCCTATTCATAACCTTGTCTTAGGAAGCTTATCTGAGGGCAACCCCAAATGTCTGACAATTATTGTTTTTCTCTCTGTGGGTCACTGCAGCCCCCCTCAAACAGAGTCCCAACCTTACCTGGGGGGTGGGACTGAACAGTACATGTCCAGCAGTCTTATCCAGACCATTGAACAACGCTGTAAATCAGATTGCCCTTTCTCATCTCATTGTACTGCCATGTCAGTCATTAAAGGGACAGTGGGAGAGGGCATCACACACATATCTGAAACACACCAGAGACTAGGCCTTATTCTGTTCCTGCAGCGCTGAATCAATACCTTTTAACTTAGACCAGAGCCTTATCAACCGAGTCACCTTGTTCATTATTACACATTAGACCAAATGGTCTGCTCCTAATCATCTTTCTATCTCTCTTCTCTCCTCCCTCTCTACTAGATGGAGTGAAATTGACAGCACTCCAAAAGGATTGATGAATTACCCTGCACTCACATTCTATTTCTCTCCACCTCTCCCTCTCTTCCCTCCTCCAGGAGCAGCCAGCCCAGGCTAACTTCTCTAACATCTGTACTGGCCTGGAGATCCTGTGCTTCCTGCTGACGGTACTCCAGTCCCCAGCCATCCTTACCCACTTCAAGCCCCTCCAGAGGGGCATTGCTGCCTGCATGACCTGCGGCAACACCAAAGTCCTGCGGGCCGTCCACTCCCTGCTATCCAGACTGATGAGCGTATTCCCCACCGAGCCCAGTGAGTCCCAGCTTTATTAGTAGATCCCAGGCCGGTGTCTGCTGTGACATACTTTTAGGAGTTTTCCTGTGACCCAAAAAGAATCCGCTGCAGACACGCCTATTTGGGAAACTGCGTTTTGACTCAATAAGCCAAACTTCATTCTACTGTAATCAAATATGTTGCCTTTTTCTGTTTCTCTCCTAGGCACGTCAACTGTGGCGTCTAAGTATGAGGAGTTGGAGTGTCTGTATGCAGCGGTGGGGAAAGTAATCTACGAGGGCCTCACCAACTATGAAAAGGCCACCAGTAGCGCTAACCCAACACAGCTGTTTGGTAAGACACCTACCAGAACCAAGACACACTTTTACTGTCTCTGTCGGTCTCTTATTCTCCCTTGCACCCATTCACTCAATCATTCATGCTCTCGCTCTCTCAGGCGCGCCTGCACACACCATCTCTCCATCCAGTAATTAGAGGAGCAGGTGTCGTTTAAATCTAAAGCAGTGGTCTATGCTGGGTGGGTTAACAGCTCGTTTGGTTAAATGAACGGTGCAGCACAGGTCAGTCAGTCTGTGGAGGTAAAGCCAGATTTTTCTCTTTCACTACTTCTAATATCAGGTTTAAACCTGATGTCAGAAGTTTTTCTGAAAAGCTTATTTTTCATGCATGAGAATAAAGTCTCAATTTACATGGAGGTGGCATTATTTATTTAAGTGGCACAAAGTGAGATGGCTATTGGAGAACACTCTAAAGGTAACGCTATTTGATACCGTTTCCCGAAATGGCAAAAGTGGTCAATAACTGCTTTCATACCCTGTCCTCTCCTTGAGGGGTTGTGTTACACACACACTGCTGGTATGATGCATGTCTCGCCAACGGTGACATTTTAACATTCGTCTCCCCTCTACAGGAGACCGCATGCTTTTTCTGTAATTTGGTTCGATTTCCTCCAAAAATGTATTTAGTGTGTGTGTGTGGGAGACAGTGGCAGTGTCTCGAATGTATTTTTCTCTCTCTCCCAGGTACGTTGATGATTCTGAAGTCGGCTTGTAGTTACAACTCCAGCTACATTGACAGGCTCATCTCTGTGTTCATGCGCTCGCTGCAGAAGATGGTCCGAGAACACCTCAGTCCCCAGCAAGCCACCCCCGGGCCCACCGAGGCCAGCACAGGTTGGGAATACACACACTCACACGCATTCAGAGACACTAACACACAGGGCTCCAGACTAACTTTCCCCCTCGTGGCACTGGAGCTATTTACTTTTTCAGTTGGTGGCACCAGCCCATCATTTGGTCACACCTACATTTTGCCGCAGTGTCACGCAATAAAAAGAATTCCCCGTAATCCTCTCATAAATTATTCACAGTGCTAAAAATGTTTCATCTAACATGTCCAACTTAAAGCAGTGATTGTCATTTTTGGTTGACAATAGGCTATTGTTTCTATACACTGAGTGTACAAAACATTAGGAACACTTGCTATTTCCATGACAGACTAACCAGGTGAATCCAGGTGAAAGCTATGCTACCTTATTGGTGTCTCATGTTAAATCTGCTTAAATCAGTGTAGATGAAGGGGAGGAGACGAGTTAAAGAAGGATTTTTAAGGCTTGAGACATGGATTGTGTATGTGTGCCATTCAGAGGGTGAGGGGGCAAGACCAAAGATTTAAGTGCCTTTTGAATGGAGTATGGTAGTAGGTGCTATGCGCCCCGGTTTGAAAAGTTGATCTGCAACGCTGCTTGGTTATCATGCTCAGAAGTTTCCCATGTGTATCACTAATGGTCCACCACCCAAAGGACATCCAGTCAACTTGACACAACTGTGGGAAGCATTGGAGTCAACATGGGCCAGCATCCCTGTGGAACGCTTTCAACGCCTTGCAGAGTCCATGTCCCAATGAATTGAGGCTGTTCTGAGGGCAAAAGGGGGGTGTGCAACTCTATATTAGGAAGGTGTTATTAATGTTTTGTACACTGAGTTTATTTTACTGTCAAAATAGAAGTGATTTTATTTTTTATTTTGTTCAATAGATTCATTTGCATACATCTTTTTAGCCCACTAATATCACATGCAGTAGGCCAACTGGTGGCCTGCAGGTGATTTAAATTATTACTTTTTTTTATTTAATTGATTTATATTTGGACATAAAATACTAAACACCAGCAAATCAGCTCCAAATGGTTTTAATTTTGGAAGTCTGTTTAACAGGATTCCCACACATAATAGAGATGCAGTGCCTTCAGAAAGTATTCACACCCCTTGACTTTTTACACATTTTGTTAAAATGAAGAAAAAAAATATTTACGTCAGCGATCTCCACAAAGTACTCCATAATGTAAAAGTGGAAGAAAAATGTAAATAAATATGGCTAAAAAACACTGTCATTGATTAGATAAGTATTCAACCACCTGAGTCAATACATTTATTTTCAACTCTTGCCATAGATTTTCAAGTTGATATAAGTCAAAACTGTAACTAGGCTACTCTGGAACATTCAATGTCGTCTTGGTAAGCAACTGCAGTGAATATTTGGCCACGTGGTTATTGTTTTGCTAAAAGGTGAATTTGTCTGTTGGAAAGCAGACTGAACCAGGTGTTCCTCTAGGATTTTGCCTGCGCTTAGCTCTATTCTGTGTCTTTTACCATAAACTCCCTAGTCCTTGTCGATGACAAGCATACGCATAACATGATGCAGCCAACACCATGCTTGAAAATAGGAAGAGTGGTACTCAGTAACATGTTGTTGGATTTGTCCCAAACATAACACTTTGTGTTCAGGACATAAACTTAATTTCTTTGCCACTTTTTTTGTAGTTTTACTTGAGGGCCTTATTGCAAACCAGGTGCAATATTTGTGTTCTGTACAGGCTTCCTCCTTCACTCTGTCAATTGGGTTAGTATTGTGGAGTAACTAAAATGTTGTTGATCCATCCTCCGTGCCATTAAACTCTGTAACTGTTTTAGTCCTCATTGGCCTTATGGTGAAATCCCTGAGCGGTTTCTTTCCTCTCCGGCAACTGAGTTAAGGACACCTGTGTCTTTGTAGTGACTGGGTGTATGAATACACCATCCAAAGTGTAATTAATAACTTCACCATGCTCAAAGGGATCTTCAATATCTGCTTTTTTATGTTTTACCCTTTTACCAATAGGTGCCCTTTGCGAGACATTGGTAAACCTCCCTGGTCTTTGTGGTTGAATCTGTGTTTGAAATTCACTGCTCAACTAAGGGACCTTACAGATCATTGAATGTGTGGGGTACCGAGATGAGGAAGTAATTAAAAAATCATGTTAAACGCTATTGCAGGTAGTGAGTCCATGCAACGTATTCTGTGACTTGTTAAGCACATTTTTATTCCTGAACTTATTTAGGCTTCCAATGACAAAGGGGTTGAATACTTATTGACTGATGACCTTTACGCTTTTCATTTTTAATTCATTAAAAAATAACCCTAATTCCACTTTGACATTACGG